>NC_090059.1:6930611-7042198 GCF_038355195.1 Osmerus mordax | reverse complement strand
ACACTCTGAAACTCATTATCGTTGTATCGGTTTTTTTTCCTTTTCTTTCCCTCTCCTGAACGGGTGACCTGATCGATTTCTCTCTTTCACACCCACACAAGCTCAGTCTCTCTCTCACACACACACACTCTCTCTGTCTCTCTCTCTCGGTCTCTCTCTCTCGCTCTCTCTCTCTCTCTGTCCATCTCTCTCTCCCCCCCCCCCCCCCCCCCCCCCCCCCACCCACACACCCACCCACACATTCTACAGCCTAAATCATTACAGTAAGTGCTGCGTAGCTGGCCTGTGTACTGTTCTCTGCAGAACGCCATGTGAAATCCCCCCCCGGGCCTGACCCAGACAGGCGGAGTGGGCCGCAGCCCAAACACAGGCTGACGCCCCGGCCTCCTCCCCAGGCCACTGCTCCGCGCTCGGGGGACGATGGCTCTGAACCCACGTCACATCCCATAATCACACTCAGACCACGGCGGGAAGGGATGGGGTCAGTCCCTAATCCCACCAACACACTAGTCCCACCGTCCGGAAAACGACACCTTTATGATTCATCAGAGAGGCACACACACTTCTGAAGTCGGTTCTGGGTTTACTGCATGAGAACGGAATTCAAGCGCTTGAGAGCGTTGCTGAGCGTGTGTGTGTTTTGGTTTGTTTGTGTATGAGGGAGAGAGAGAGATCGAGACAGAGGGAGAAACAGAAAGAACGAGAGGAAAAAGTGGGTTGTTTGTGTGTGTGTGTATGAGGGAGAGAGAGAAGACCAGACAGAGATAAGCAGAGAGAGATGTATGTGTGTGTGGGTATGTGTGTGTACTGTGTGTGTGTGTGTGTGTTTACCCTGTGTCCCAGTGGCTGTGCAGCAGCTCCAGCAGAGCTCTCCTCTGCTCCAGGAGGGTGGGGGCTGGCAGCTGAGCGGTGGCCAGGGACAGGAACTCCTCGCTGGGGTAGTCATCCAGCACATACCCCCCCTCTGGCCCTCCAGCTCCACACGGCCCCAATGCACTCTCCACTGCCCAGGGGCTGGAGGCCTGAGAGGGAGGGAGGGAGGTAGAAAGGGAGGAATGGAGGTAGAGAGGGATGGAGGTAGAGAGGGATGGAGGTAGAGAGGGTGGTAGAAATTGAAGGAGGGATGGAGGGAGTGAGGGATGAAAGAAGGGAGGGATGGAGGGAGTGAGGGATGAAATGAGGGAGGGATGGAGGGAGTGAGGGATGAAATGAGGGAGGGATGGATGGACGGACAGCAGGAGAGGATGATGATGAAACGAAAGAGCAATAACAACAGGAAATTGATAGAGGAACGGAGTTCATAGGGGAGAGGGAGAGAAAAAATGGAAAGGAATTAAATTGTGGAAACCTTGTTTGGACAGTCAGTCACCCACTGAAACAGTCAAACTCCCCTTCCCTTTATGCAGCGCAGTCTAAATAACACATCCCTAATCAATAATCTATAAGCGCGGTTCAAAACCAAATCAATCATGCCGTATGTCATCATGTGTTCTAATCCTGCTCTAAAACCAGACCCTGTCAGAACACGGCTCTCCCTCGAGTCAGAACAGCTGTTTTGTTCATCCGTTAATCGTGTATAGATTACTCTAGCCTGGGCTGAGTCATCCGAGATCAGACAGCACCTCTGATCCATAGGTCATGCCACTCGGTATCTGGTACATTCTAACCAGACCCACGGTCTCCAGGCAACCAGTAAATATTGCGCCCTTGTGAAACGGTGTATGGAAGCCTTTGATCGTTCCGTCGTCATCTCTGTCTGCAGGTGCCCAAAATATCTCAGCTGTCAGAATCACAAGTCAGAAGGAATGCTTGTCTTTAGGGTCCTAACAGCCCTGACATACCGGCTGTATGACCTGTAACACTCTCTGAGGGCTGTCCTGTATAGAGAGGGCTGTCCTTTATAGAGAGGCTGTCCTTTTTATAGAGAGGTTGAATTTGTTTGGGATTCGTTTCTTTGATTGGGATTCATATGATTTTGTTTTGGGGTTTGTTTGATGATGTGAGATTTGCTTATCAGCAGGGGATTTGTTGATTCGCACGTGATCTGTTGGTTCGGTTGAAATGCGTTTTTTTTTCCGTGATTCATTTATTTGTATGTGATCCGTTCATTTGTATGTGATCCGTTCATTTGTATGTGATCCGTTCATTCGCATGTGATTCGTTCCCAGAGAGTTACGGAATCTGAACTCGAGTGGGCACCTTCGCCCGCACGCAAACACTCGCGCACACACACACCCCTCACCAGTTCTTTGGCGCAGAGTGTCCGTCTCTCCTTGCGGATGATGAGGCGGTCTCGGACGCCCAGCCCGGAGAACAGGTCCCTCCAGCCCGCCACGTCCCCGTCCGTCTGCACATAGCAGGCACTCAACAGCACCCACTCACACCCTGGGGGGGGGGGGGGGGGGGGGGGGGAGGAGGAGGGGGAATACACCAACAGATAGAGAAGCCCAGGGAGAGAGAAGGTGAGAGGGGATTCGAGAGGAGAGGCATCGTGGGAGATTAAAAGCGGGGCGAGAACGGAGAGGACGCCGAGTGGTGGCGGTCGCTCTTTATCTCACGTTGCCTTCCGCTCCCCTCTCCCACTCTCTCTCTCTCTCTCTCTCTCTAACCCTTCCTTCTCTCTCTTCATCTCTCCGTCCCTCCCTACCTCTCTCTCTCCCCATCTCCCTCTCTCTTCATCTCCCTCTATCTCTCTATCTATCATCTATCTATATATCTATCCATCTCCCTCTCTCTCTTTATGTCCCTCTCTCTCTCTCTCTCTTTCCACAGGCCGGTCAAGCGTTCTGATCCATTTTCCACACCACGTCCACTTCTCTATCCCTTACATAACACTCACAACAAGCCCCCCCAGCACCCTTCCTAAACTC
The DNA here is from genome assembly GCF_038355195.1 of Osmerus mordax. Classification (NCBI taxonomy): domain Eukaryota; kingdom Metazoa; phylum Chordata; class Actinopteri; order Osmeriformes; family Osmeridae; genus Osmerus; species Osmerus mordax. Next base: position 7,039,328 of record NC_090059.1, on the reverse strand, counting down.
TCTCTCTCTCTCACACACACACACACCTCCCTGGCATTTCATGCCTTCTTTCCCCCCGACAAAGGGATTCAATTGCACAATCAACCCACAAAGAAGGCTACTACACACTCAGGCACACACACACACTGTACAACAAGTTGTAATATTTCAGTAGAAGACAGGCACAATGGCAGAATGGGTTCCTAGACTATTTCCCCTAGCCCAGTGGCGTGGACACCATTCAATCACATTTTCACGTTTCCTGCAGGGGTGCTGCTGTGTGAGAGTGTATGCAGCCCTGTGTGTGTGTGTGTTACCTGGCAGGGTTTCGGGCAGGTCCATGTTGCCGTACTCTTTAGAGAAGTGGACTCTGTCCTGTCTGGGGCAGAGCAGCCCCCTGCTGGTGAGGACGGGGACTGCGGTGTCCGGGTCGGCCAACTCCTGGCTGCAAGCAGAATGCTGCTTGATGAACACCAGGTAGCTCACCACCACAGCCTCGGGCTTGGACTGCACGGGGGGGGGATGGGGGAAGCAGAGTGAGAGTGGAGGATATGTAGTAAGTGGAAAGGGATTTTGAACCTCGTGGAATAGACCCTTATAAGTGTACACGTGTGTGTGTGTGTGTTACCCTCCAGGCGTGGCTCTTCAGGGCAGGGTAGATGTGCTGCTGCAGCAGGTGTCGGGGCTCCAGGTGATGGACCCCCAGCCTCTTGAGCAGCTCTCGTACCTGCTGTCGCTCCAGGGGCTCCACACAGCTCAGCAGGCCGGGCTGCACCACACTCACATCCCCGTGCAGCACACCCAAATACCCTGGGGGGAGAGGGGAGAGAGGGAGGGAGAGAGACACAGAGAGAGAGTCAGAGAGAGGAGGGGAATGTCAGGTCAGGTTCAGGGCAGGTCAACACCAGTGGCCCACTTCCTGGGATCTGTCTGAGTGTGTGTGTGTGTGTGTGTGTGTGTGTGTGTGTATGTGTGTGTGTGTATGTGTGTGTGTATGCGTGAGACTGTGTGTTTGTGTGTGTGAGCCAGAGTATGTGTGTGTCCTACAAACCAATGTACCTCTAATATATTTATGAAAACACAGCCTTTAGCACAGGCCCTGTCTGAAGCCATCACACACCTCAACTTTCTCCTGACTACACTGATTCATAAAACACACCGTTTCATCCCATTACCCGGCCATCTGGTCTCTCTGAGCAGATAGGCTCTCTCTTCCCCTTACAGTTTTTAAATGTTGCAGCAGGGGCGATTCTAGGATCAGACCTTTAGGGGGCCTCAGTCCCCAATGAGAATGTGACATGGATACAGTGCCTTGCAAAAGTGTTAAACCCCCTTGCTAATAAATCACTAATTTCACTGGATAACAATTAATACATGTATTTATTATTATGCAAAGTAATAAATGAATTAAAAAACTAAGAAAGTCCCTTTCTTAATGAACTACCAGCATCAAATGAAGCAATAATGATGTGCCAACAATAAATAAATAAAAACATTGTTTTAACACGTTAGAGCACTAAAACATATTTAAGATGATAATAATTCATTGTTTTAATTGTTTTATTATTATTGTTTTTAGGGGTGCTGAGATGAAATTTAGGTGTGCTTGAGCACCCCTAAAAAGAGTCTAAAGTCACCACTACGTTGCAGGCTGAAACGCTCAGAGGAGGGGAGAGGAAGAGAGAAACATAGATAGAAGAGTGAGAGATGGAGACCGAAAGACGGAGAGAAAAGAGGAAAAGAGAGAGGGAGAGATTAAAAGAAAGGGTGAGTGAAAGAGAGAGGTGAATGATAGAGCGACGAACAGAAAGGGTGAGCGAGAGAGAGAGATCAGGCAGTGGAGGTCGGAGGGGGTGATGCAGAACTGATGGAACATAGAAAACACTCAAACAAGAGCCAAACCAGTTTATTCTCCAGGAATACTGCAGAGCTGTCCTGTGAGTGCGAGTGTGTGCGCACATACCCAAGTGTGCGTGTGGTTGTGTGTGTGACTAACTCTGATAGATGCTTACATCAGAGCTTGAAAATCTATTATTCATGGTTCCCGGCTTTGGGTGCTTTTTGTGTGTGTGATGACGCAAAACACCTCTGCTGTTCCCAACCTCTGTATCTGTGTGTCTATACTTAGACCGAGACCAAGCATGGAGGGGAAAATAGTCATACTCTCTTACTTTAGCACACGTTTGTGTGGGTGATGGTGTGTGGTTGTGTGTGTGAGAAAGATTGTTATACCCACTTTTAGAATTAGGTGGTAAAGAGATCCTGTTATCTTATACCTAGTGAAACTACACCAAACAGGAACGAACAAGGAGTTCTAGAAGGTTCTTCTGGCGTGGTTGCGGAAGGTGCAACCTAAGTCCTACAAGTCCAGTTCTAGAAGGTTCTGGAGTCCTAAAAAGGTGTAGTTCTAGAAGGTTCTGAGTCATTAACGTCCAGATCTAGAAGGTTCTACCTGTTTGAGTATTGGAGGTCTTCTTGCTGGTCTTGTCATCCATGGGGAAGAAGACCCTCTCCCTGCCCAGCGCCACCACGCGTCCGTCCGCCAGGGGGATTATGGGTAGCTCTCGGAGGGCCTGCAGTATGGCTTCAGCATCTCCATAGCCCTGCTGCAGCGCCCGGAAGTTACACACCAGCAGCCTGGCCAGAGCACGCAGCCCCTGGGCTGGAACACAAGCATGGGTACTGTTAACCCAACAAGAACACACACACTATCTCTTGCACACACACAAACACACACCCACACACCTGAGTTAACCCCTTCTCCCTGCACCAGCTCCTTGGCCATAGCTGTGGTAACCGTGGTAACGTCAGAGCCCCTCAGGTGTCGGACCCCCAGGTGTGTGAGGAGGGAGAGGGGCGGGGATGGCTGCAGCCCAGGGTGAAGGTAGGCCAGGGACAGGTGCCTGTCAAGCTCCTCTCCACCAATCACGTCGCGGATCACTGCGTCCTGACACACGGCCACCTGGGATGGGAGCTTGTACTCCACAACTCCATCTGACAGAGAGAGAGAGATGAGAAACGAGAGAGTAGAATGGAGAGAATATACAGAAGGGGAAAGTCTCTAGACAGAAAGAGAAGAATGAAGGGGTATCTATAGAGAGAGAACAATGGAGAGAATATACAGGTCTCTAGAGACAGAGAGAATATGAGAGAATGGAAAGAATATACAAAAGACAGAAGCCTCTACAGAGAAAAAAACAGACAGACTACCTTTCCTGAGGGTGGGTAGGAAGGCCTTGCCCTTGAGCAGCTGTATAATCTGCCCGGCGACAGGTTTGAAGAAGTCCAGCACCTCGTCAGGAAGAGGCACGAACTGCAGGAAGTGACACAGCCCACTCAGCCCACTGAACTCTGGGTGATCCTGCCAAGGAGAGAGAGGACAGAGAGGGAGAAAGAGAGAGAGAAGAGGAGGTTAGAAATCCACCATGACATTTGTCTGTCTCTCTATGCAGGTATTTCTCTGTCTTGGTCTCTCTAGCCCCCCTCCCTCTCTCTCCCTGCTTCTCACGGTGAAGACCCCCAGGGCGTGCAGCAGCAGCTGGGGGATCTCGGAGCGGAGCCACTGGTTCCAGGAGCTGTCCCTGTCCACGTCCTCCCTGGACGAGGGGATGTCAAAGTCCCCTGGGGGGGGAGAGGAGGGAGGGAGGAAGAAAACGATAGGAGAGGGGTGTAGAAAGAGTCAGTCCGAAATGTGTGTTTATACATATACGGTATACATATATATGCATACCGTCATTTGTGTGTGTGTATATGTGCATGTATATATGTGTGTGTATATGTGTGTGTGTATATGTGTGTGTACCTTGGATGATGAAGCGGAAGCCGAAGCTGCGGAGAGGCAGGAAGGCGAACACGGGCTGCTTCTGGGGCAGGGCTGTGATGTCACTTCCTGTGTCATCCCGCTTCAGTTGGAAGGCCAGGGCGAGCTCTGTGGACTCCACAGCCTCCCTGACCTGAGAGAGACACCAACACAACACACACAGATCACATACTCTTCACACAAACACTACACACATCACAAACATCACACACGCATGAAACTAGAGCCCGACCGATATAGGATTTTTAAGGCCGATATACCAATACAAATATTTGGTGATTAAGAAATCCAATATTCCGATATATCGGGCGATATATATAAAAACAAACAAACAAAAAAATATATCCATAAACGCGTAACAAAACAAACAGATTTCTCTCACACTCTGCCCGACTCTGACTGGATCAGCTGGTTGTAGGGTTTGTGGCGTTCAAAATACGAGTGTTGCCAACAGGGACGTTGTAGAGTGCCCTCTGGTGGACAAACTATGCAATGCCAACACTCATAACATGGATGAAGGGTGTTTTGTCCGTTTTTCTTTATTTATCTTGCTTTATCGGCCATTATGAGCCTTGATTTTGTACTTTGTTTGTATTGTGAAGGTATAACAAAAAAAATTGTAGTTCCGATAGTTTGGAAAATGCCTAATATCGGCCCGCCGATAAATTGGTCGGGCTCTAAATGACACACATCACCAACAAAACCTTGGCATCAGAACGACTCCCTCTCTCCCTCCTTTTTTTCTTCCTTTCTTCCTCCCCTCCCTCCCTCCTCCACAGAACGGACAAAACCTAGACCTCGTAATAAAGTGGCCTACTCCTCTCGGAGTCAATCAATCGCATTCGGAACCCGAACCCATCAAACCGACATTCCATCCAGTTGGTGGTAGCAGGGGAACAAGGCAGGCCTTCGTCTCCATCTGTGCCAGCAGAGCTGCAGTGACAGAGAGCAGGAGATGGGAGATGTTTCGTCTCCCAGACGCCAGACCCAGCTGGCGGGCCATTCAAATCAGGGAGAGGTCTTTGAGGAAGCGTCTGATAACTGAGTCTCTCCCCCCTCTCTCTGATTCCTCTCTAGTGTCTGCTCCCCTGGGTAGGGGGGGGGGGGCGAGAGGGAAAAGAGAGATGGAGGAGAAATAGGACAGGGGGAGGGAGAGGGCGAGAGAGAGCGAGAGAAAGCCTTGGCAAGGCGGTTTAATCAGACAGCTCGAGTCACCTGTCTGTTAGTGAGTGTGTGTGTGAGAAAGGGAAGTTTCTTTGAGCCAAAGCTATTAATTCCCACCTTGCTAATGAGTGAGCTGACAAAGCAACAAGCTGGTAGGAAAGCGAAGGAGAACTGAGAGAGAGAGACAGGGAGAGAGACACAGAGACATACAGACACAGAGAGAGAGAGAGAGAGAGAGAGAGAGAGAGAGAGAGAGAGAGAGAGAGAGAGAGAGAGACACAGACACAGAGAGAGAGAGAGAGAGAGAGAGAGAGAGAGAGAGAGAGGACAGGCGGTGGCGCTTGGGTGCACAGACTAGACAGAGGAAGTCTTGCGTAACACAAACACACTTGTAGCACTGGAGGTGAGGAGACTTGCTCTGTCTGTCAGGCTGAACACCAGACTAGGAGACCGGCGAGGAGAGGAGAGGGGGGAGAGCTGAGAGCTGTGTGGGTCTGCTACCTTTGTGGGATGGAGCGTGCGTTTCACCACCAGCCAGCGCTCCGTCCCGTCCGAGTGTTCCACCTCTAGAATGTTGTGGCTCAGGTCTCTGCGAGTCATGGTCACCACTCGCTTATCACTCTGAACAAGGAGAGAGTGACGGAGAGAGAGAGACCAGGAAAGAGGAAAACAGGGAGAGAGAGAGAGAGAGAGAGAGAGAGGAGCGTAAATGGTTATGAAGGTCCTTAGAGGTAAGCAGCACATGGGAATGTGCACGTTCACACGCGTGAGTGCGCGCGTCCGCACGCGGGGGTTTCCTACCGGGTTGAGGATGATGATGGAGCGCAGGCGGTGCAGGAAGAGCAGCAGGGAGGGGTGGATGTCGTGGAACAGCGTCCTGGTCTGCTGGTTCTCTGGACGCAGGGGCAGTAAGATCTTAGTGGTCCAGCTGAGGACGACACACACACACACACACATGTTCTGTGACCCTGGAAAGCATGTTAAACGTGTTGGAGGAACCTTCTGGAGATACAGAAGATATTCTAGTTTATTATGATTCCACTTGAAGCACCCCCCCATAGTTCACCTGTGCTGTGCCAGGGAGCCTGCCAGGTGTGTATCCAAGGGCGACTGGTCCTCCACCCACTGGGGCAGGATGTATCCCATGGGGCCGCTGGTCTTGTCGAAGCGCAGGTGGAACCCGTTGGAGTGGATCTCGGGCCTGTCCGACACCTTGAACACAGACTTGAAGCCGATGCCCTTCTGGCCTGGGAGGAGAGAACCAGGATCAGCGTGTCAACGTGCACTCTTAGTGTTGACAGAAGCCAGGCGAGCAAGGAGGTTACCAATGTACTCGTAACACACACACACACACACAGAGCAGGTTACCAATATACTCGTAACACACACACACACACACACAGAGCAAGTTACCAATTGATCTGTAACACACACACACACACACACACACACAGAGAGCAGGTTACCAATGTACTTGTAACACACACACACACACAGAGCAGGTTACCAATGTACTTGTAACACACACACACACACAGAGCAGGTTACCGATGTACTCGTAACACACACACACACACACAGCAGGTTACCAATGTATCCGTAACACACACACACACACACAGCAGGTTACCAATGTATCCGTAACACACACACACACACACAGCAGGTTACCAATGTATCCGTAACACACACACACACACACACACACACACAGCAGGTTACCAATGTATCCGTAACACACACACAGAGCAGGTTACCAATGTATCCGTAACACACACACAGAGCAGGTTACCGATGTACTCGTAACACACACACACAGCAGGTTACCAATGTATCCGTAACACACACACAAGACACACACACACAGAGCAGGTTACCGATGTACTCGTAACACACACACACACACACAGCAGGTTACCAATGTATCCGTAACACACACACAAGACACACACACACACAGCAGGTTACCGATGTATCCGTGTTTGTGTTTGCCCTTGGTGCTGCGGCCCACGTCGCAGATGGCCCGGACGTTCTTCTCCTGGAAGCCTGTCTCGTTGTTGAGCACCGTGATGCAGGCCCGGTCCACCAGGAAGGCCAGGGCCGCCACAGCGCCCCCCTGAGGCTGGTAGCTGTTATCATCAGCGTTCTGGGGGAGGGGAAACAGGTGGAGCCCACAGCATTACACGCACGCAGTAATAGTCTGTTCACATCGGGGTGCACCATCATAGCGACGTTGATGGATGACTTGCGGATACAGGGACAGGAAGAGAGAGAGAGAGAAGGGGGGAGGGATGAGAAATAGAGACAGATTGATGGAGAACGATGGTAATAGAAAGTGATGGAAGTAAAGAGGAAGGTGACATGGAGAGCGAGGGAGATGGAGAGAGAAGAGGGAGAGAGACGAGAGGGAGAAGAGAGGGAGAGAGAAGGGAGATAAACGGAGAGACACATAACAGAAAGAGATCGACAGAGTGAGAGCCAGCGAGATGAATAGAGAGACAGAGAGAGAGACATTCGAGTGAAGCCACCTGGATGAGCTCCAGAACAAAGTGTGTGTCCTTGCTGTACAGCTCGGTGGACAGCCTGTCCAGGCTGCGGCCTAGCCTCTCCTGGTGCACCCTCATCAGCCTCTGGCCCTCCGCGTTCAGCTCCACCCCGATGCCAAACTCACTCTTCCTGTGTGACAGGAAACCGGCACAGCAAACAGGAAGACAGCCACATTTGTGACACTAATCAGCATCTTTACAGCCTAAACTCACAGCCTGTTCTCTATTTTCAGTATTGTTTAAAACGTAAAAACTGGACAGGATGGCACATGTTAGAGCAAGCGTAGGTTTTTATAACTGTGGGGAAAACAAGCCAGCAGCTTAACTAGAGAGGAAGACAAACCTGATGTCATCAATAATGGCCTTCTGGTCGTTAACTGTATCCGTGTCTGATTGGCTACTGGATCCTTCGGCCCCTTCATTCTCAGCCAATGGCGCCTCTGTGTCCGGTGTGCGTTCCTCCGTGTCTCCAGGAGTGTGCTCAGCGTCATGCGCGTGGCCGTTAGGCACCGAGGTGAGCTCGTACGGCTCTTCCTCTTTGGCTGAGAGATCCCAGGGAGGAGTAAAGAAAGACAAACTCGATGAGTGTCAAACTGAAGATGGGGATTTACACCCCTTGACGGAACTTCATTTCCCATGGTCCTCTGGTACACTCCCTCACCTTCATCCCGGTTCCGTTTGGGGTGGGAGGAGTTAGCACTGTAGTCCACTGGAGCCTCTGGGACGACCTCTTCCTCTCTGGTATCTGGAGGTGTCGGACTAAAGCTCCCAGAGTGCACTGGGGTTCCCTAGGAAGACCAGTGGCCGTCACCCAGGGCGATTGACAGTCAGGCCTTTTGTAAACATGACAGGACCATTGCTTTAAAACAGAATAAAGCACCAGGTCCACTCACCTCTCGAGGGTCCTCCGTTACTGTGTCCGGGCAGGACGGGCTCTGGGGAGCGGTGAGCTTGTCCTGGTAGTCTCTCGCCCACTCCGTGATGCCCAGGACGATGCCCAGATGATGCAGGCGGTTGAGGCAGCGTGGATCGGACCGGGCCGAACGCAGCAGGATGCTTTTGGACTTGGCCTGGCCCAGAACCCGAGACAGAGGCTCCAGGAACACCTGGGGAGAGACCCGCACGACTGGCTTATGATTTTATTTTTGGGGGGGGTGGGGGGGATATTTTGTCATTTTTTATTGGACAGTTTTAAGTGAAGTGTGACGGGACAGGCAGGGAAAGACAGGCAGCAAAAGGCTATGGTCGGATACCAAAAAAATAAAAAATATATAACAATTGAAAGACTTCATTTACAACTTAATGACCAGATCCATGTTTTGGTGTGGTTCTAGCGCGGTACCTGGTGCAACAGGGCTTGGCAGGTTCTGGTGGGGATACGGAGCAGACAGTCCAGCAGGAAGCGGGTCACGGTACCGAAGCAGGCGTCATCCTCCTCAGAGAGGCTCACGTCTGTGGGTCACAATCACACCCAGTCTACTGGTCAGTAACGACACGGGTACAAGAGGGTCTGACACAGGTTAGCAGCATTAGCATGTCCTTTAGCAACATAGGTTAGCAGCGTTAGCATTTCCTTTTCAAAATGCATTAGAAGCATTAGCATTAAGCAATAAGCATTTATAGTTGGAGAATGTGATTCTGGTTCAGGCTATTTCCTGCGTATCATCCTCTCTCTCCCCCTAACCTTTCTGTCTGCCTCTAACTGTCACCATCCAACAAAGCAGAAAATATCAAATCAGATCAAATCAACATTTAGTTGTATCGCCATTTTTACACGCAAGCATGTCACAGAGGGCTTCACATATGCCCATAGAACTGCCCCTTAACAAACTTAAACCCTCAGGGAAGACAAGGAAAAACTCCCAGAAAAACTCACTAAAGGAGAAAAAAATGGAAGAAACCTTGGGAGGAGAAAATATGGCTTTTTAAAATGTTTATATATATAATATTTTGAAACTTGTGACCCAGAATCCTTTTTGTACTCTCTGACACACACACACACACACACGGTCTTACCGACTCGTGCCACAGCCGCAGCGAGAGAGCTCTCCATGTGATTGGCCAGGAGAGCTGTGGGGGCGTTCGCGATCCCATCAGCCACCACCATGGACACCAGGTGTCCAGCTGTGCCCACGGGGTCAAGGGTCATGGCGGCCTGGGAGAAGAATTTGTCCCCCGTAGAGGTCGTGACCCTGAGCAGTGAGCCTGGGGTCACCTCCAGGGCTGCCAGGTCTGTGTTCGCTACAGAGACACAAACACAACAGGCGTCACCTTCAGAAAAGCGCTCGGACAACTTCCTGTTACCTCACTGTCTCCTACATCCGGTTATCCTCTAAAACAGCCGTGCAGATTCAGTCATTTGTTCATTTTACATCAAGGGAAACAGTAAATATCTCCTTGTATGTCAACTGTAAACCTGTAAACCTTTACATACATTATAAATGAAATGAATCATTCAAAATGTTGAAAAACCCTGAACGATCATTCAAAATGGCCATTCTGTGGCAAACCCAAATCCCTGGCTACCTGCGTGCTTGTCGATGAAGTCGCTGAGTGGGCCGTGGAGAGGCCGGAAGACCAGCTCCCAGAGGCTCCACTGGCCCAGATCCTCCAGCAGGGGGCAGCTCAGCAGGCTGGCCAGGGCCTGGGCCTGGGACACCTCCCCCAGACGACCCACCACCTCCTCTCCCCTGAGTGGTGGAGAGAGAGAGAGAGAGAGAGAGAGAGAGAGAGAGAGAGAGAGAGAGAGAGAGAGAGAGAGGAGAAACGATGAGAAAAATAAATATGACTAGGCTACTGTATGACCTATATGTCAATTGTCACTTTTTATCCTTTTTAGAATTTTGATAACATTTTACAAATGATTGGATGACGCAGCTAAATGTTCTCGCAAAAAAGTTAACTAAATAAATGACAAAAACAACAACAAAAAAAGGGACCTAAATTTCACTCGTCCATGAGGGAAGGCTGGAGTGTGGAGAGGGGAGTACCCTCCCAGGGTTGTCTGCAGGTGGAGGAGGGGGCTCACCTGGGCTCGTTGGAGAACAGGGCCGCCTGGTAGCAGACCAGGCTGAGGCCTCCAGCCATGCCCAGACCCTGCTGGCGCTGGAACAGACCCACCAGGGAGAGCAGCGAGCCCAGCCCCAGATCACCACTGTCCTGGACGCCATAGTGAGCCCTCAGGGCACTCTCAATGTGGGAGAGCTGGGAGACGAGGGCACAAGAGATGGATCGTCATATGTGTCATGGGAGTCAGGTGGCGGTTAGGGAAGCGGGCTAGTAATCTGAAGGTTTACAGTTCGATTCCCGGCCGTGCAAAAATGACGTTGTGTCCTTGGGCAAGGCACTTCACCCTACTTGCCTCGGGGGGAATGTCCCTGTACTTACTTTAAGTTGCTCTGGATAAGAGCGTCTGCTAAATGACTAAATGTAATGGAAATGTAAATGTGTGTGTGGTGGGTGTTTTTTCCAAGTGTGCGCATAAGTGAGTGAAAGAATGTATTGTGAGTGTGTCTGAATAAGCGTGGGTGTGTTTTTTCCAGAATATGTGTGTGTGTATGTGTGTGTCTTACCCCGTCTGGGTGGGTGACAGTGGTGACAGTGCTGCACTGTCTGATGAACTCAAACACGTCCTGTCTGCTGGGTCTGAAGCCACAGCCCTGATCACTGCCGCTGCCCAGGCTCACAGCGCCCCCTACCGTCTCCTGCAGCACCTGCACACACACACACACACAAAACGTATGAACACACAGTTCCATGCAAAATATACATGTCGAAAATAAACACACACGCACACTCTACAACCAGAAGGGAGCCTCCAACCCCCCCCCCCCCCCCAACCCCCTGCAGTAACACAGCTGTCCCCGCCCCTGTTGCAGCGAGCGCCCCCACCTGGATCTGCTTGACCAGGAACTCCAGGAAGGTGCCCTGCTGCAGCCAGGAGAAGTGGGCGACCTGGAAGTGCGCGGTGAGCTTGGTCTCCAGGGAGGCCAGCTGGGCCAGCGTGAGGCTGGAGGTCTGGCAGGAGAGACCGTCTCGGAGGAGCTGTTTCACATTGGCTGGACGACAACACCACGGGGTCAGAGAAAATGTGACTGCAGGTCAAGAGGTTGCAGGTTCAAATCCCACCCCCCGTGCACTATTTGGATAAGAACACCTGATTTTATTTATCTAACTATCCCACTAGACACGGATACTACCTAATCTGAGGGAAAATCATTTCAAACACGGTGGCACTGGTCATACTGTCACTATGGTTGAGTGACAATAAAAGGATTTGACTCCAAATGTCCGTCAGCGGTAGAGCTGGCGTCGGTGTTTCCAGGTGGGATGTTGTGATGTGGAGTACCTTCGCTGGGAGGAGGGCCGCTGGGCGTGTCCCTGCTCTGCGCCTCTTCCGCCTTCCGCATGGGGGCGGGGTCAGCTCTGGGCGCCAGGCCTGGGGGTGTGGCCAGCGAAGCCCCGCAGATGGCCAGCTGGAACAACGCTGGCGCCACCGGGTCACGTGACATCTCAGCCAGGAACTTCAGGATGTGCTATGCAGGAAGAGGTAATAGTCGTATAATATCTAGTATGGCATTCATATATAATATAGTATTCATAGTATAATAGTATTTTTTGTGCATTCCAAAAACGCTAGCTCCAAAATAAAAATGACAACAATAAAGAAACAAAACGTTTTCTGAATGTCAGTTAGGAATAGGGATGCACCGAATCCAGGATTTGGTTTCGGACGAATATTGGGCTTTTTGACGGGATTCGGTTTCGGCCGAACCTTCAAATTTGTTTCCACCGAACCGAACCCTACGCGATACACTGGTCGACGTAATGACGCCGCCGTTGATTACGGGAAGGTGTTTACGTAGGTGGACCGTTCAATGCAGTAGGCTGAGAGAAAGTGAAGATGGACCTCGTGAGCAGAAAAAGTGTTGTTTGGCGGTACTTTCAGTCAAAAGAAGGCGATTCAAGTCGAGTTACATGTTCAATTTGCAATGCCAATTTTTCTCGTGGTGGCAAGGACCCTAAACAATACACAACATGTCCGCTGTTAAAACATTTGTGTATGAAACATCCAAAAGAAAGTCAAGAAATCTAAAAGGCTAATATTTTGGATATTGATTGGATCTTGAGATAGGTTAAATATAGGCATATGGTAATTGTCAAAATAGTTTTTCCCACTTGTCTTCCTGGCATAATGTTGCCTACTCTCTTTTTTACAGTTACATTTACATTTATTCATTTAGCAGACGCTTTTATCCAAAGCGACTTCCAAGAGAGAGCTTTACAAAGTGCATAGGTCACTGATCATAACAACAAGATAGCCACAAAACATTGCGAGTAGCCAAAACATGAAGCACACATTGTGAACAACCAAAGTAAGTGCCAAAGGGAAGAACCATAAGAGCATGTAGTTAAACAAGTTACAATTAAACAACATGAACCGCTATAAGTGCAAGTGTACCTGTGGAAAAAACAAGCAACAATAATAAAAACAATATATCACAGCGAGTACAACATTTTTAAATCAGTTACCACTAACCACAAGAGCAACAAGTCTCTAAGCAAGAGTCATTGTGATCCTTGAGGAAACTAACATTGGGTCAAGCGAACCATTCCTAAGTACAGTTAAAATAAAATAAAAATGAAAAATACACTGCTGTGGAAGTTGTTTACTTCATTAATGTGTTTACTGTGTTAATGGACTGAGGATGGGAGGAGGATTCGGTTTCGGATTCGGTTTCGGATTCGGCAGAATCTAAACCAGTGGATTCGGTATTTGTCCGAAACCCCAAAAATCTGGATTCGGTGCATCCCTAGTTAGGAATCTTTCTGGAAGGAGGAACCAGAACGGATCGGTGCCCAGTCAGATGAGCTGCTCCTGACTGTCTGCAGGTGGAAACAGGCCCCACCATGGCGACGGGGTCTATGGTGAATGTCCATGGCGACAGGGTCCATGGCAACGGGGTATCTCCGCCCCAGGCTGTCAGGCTAGTGATGAACTTGAGCTCAAGTGAGCTCAGACAATCTCACTTGACAAACACTGGCGAGCAGACAGATTACTGTCTCCGTCTGCTAGTGTACAAACGACACCGCCATGAAGGCTCATGCTAACTGGAACTATGAACAGCGGTTCATTTATGACTTTTTCTCAGGCCCTGAGACAGGGATTAGGGAGATAAAAAAAAACGGGTGACATTTTGTTTATGAGCTAAAAGCTCATAAACAACCTCAACTGCAGCCTCAAATCAACCCCCCCCCCCCCCCCCCCTTCCCATCCCTCTGTAAAAGGCCCCCCGGGTTCCCACCTGGGCCGTGGGCGGCCTGCAGATGGTCGCCGCGCTCTTCAAGACCTCCATCACAGCTTCCGCCGCCGTCATGGCGGCGTACTTCCTCCTGAGCTCGGAGGAGGAGGAGGAGTGGAGGGCGTCGGCCGTGTCCAGAAGGTTCTTCTTCAGCCTCCTGGTGCGCTGCATCACCTCCTCCTGCAGCTCCATGAGCACGGTCTGACGGGCCTTCTCCAACAGGCTCTGCTCCAGGATCTGCACCTTGCTCAGGGTCTGCACCGCACGCACGCGCACACACACGCACACACACACACACACGCACACACACATCTTGATGTTATCCATTATAATGACTCAACTCTCCAGTAGGCCTATAAAATGTTTCTCTAACAGGTCTATAAAGACAACACTCTCTAGCAGGTCTATGACCAGTCTATTATTATCCAGTCTCTTTAGCATGTCCACAGCATGACTAGAGCTGTCTACGTATGTCCGTCTACAGCATGACTAGAGCTGTCTACGTACGTACGTCTACAGCATGACTAGAGCTGTCTACGTATGTCCGTCTACAGCATGACTAGAGCTGTCTATGTATGTCCGTCTACAGCATGACTAGAGCTGTCTACGTATGTCCGTCTACAGCATGACTAGAGCTGTCTACGTATGTCCGTCTACAGCATGACTAGAGCTGTCTACGTATGTCCGTCTACAGCATGACTAGAGCTGTCTACGTATGTCCGTTTACAGCATGACTAGAGCTGTCTACGTACGTCCGTCTACAGCATGAGTAGAGCTGTCTACGTACGTACGTCTACAGCATGACTAGAGATGTCTATATGTACTGCATCAGTCTTACTGATATGGGCAGCCCCATGCTACATATCCTGATGCCCAGTTTGTAGGGGGAGTCTGAGTCGTACTGATCAGCCATGTGCTTCATGAAGGCTGCCGGGTCCACCTGGCTGTGATTCTTCCTCCGAAACTCTCGCAAGCTCTGCAGACAGATCAACATCAACATAGTATACATATACATGTGTATACACAGTAACGCAGATTTGCAGACCTGTGGAGACACCTTGCTGCCCTGTTCCGGTGAACTACACGCGCCCAGTTTCACACAGCAAGATTAGTTCCCTATGCAAAGGCCAAACAGCCCTGCCTCATATTTTCTTTTCCCCTCCCCCATCCCCTCCCAGCACTTTTACCTCTTCCCTTCCTCCCCTTCCCCCCCCCCCTAACCTCGCCTCGACTCCCCCCCCCCCCCCATCCCCCCCATCCCCCCCCTCCCCCCCCTCCCCCTACCCTCAGGATGTCCACCGTCTCTATGGGGACAATGTCGTCGTCGCGGGTGTTGCAGTCGATCTTGAACATGCGGTGGATGAGGGGCAGCTTGCAGAGCGGGCCCAGGTTGAGCTCCTCGTAGCGCCGCTTGTCCTTCAGGCTGGCCAGGGCCCCGCCCACCTCGTACAGCGTGCAGACGGACGACGCCGCCTCCAGGGACTGGCAGACACACACACGCGCAAACACTGATCATGTGACTTTACACACACACACACACACACCGGTCGGTCACTTTACACGCATGCATTCTTTGGTGGTCTTATTTGACATTCGTTACAGTTTATATGTTCTTGAAAACTTTGGACTATTTCGCACTGTGGAGAAAGGTCTTGAAGTCTGTGTGTATGTGTGCTTCCCTGTCTGAACGTGTGTGTATCTACGTGTGTCTGCGCGTGTACGTACTGTATGTCTGTGTCTGTGTGTATCTGTGTGTGTGTGTGTGTGTGCAAGTGTGTGTGCGAGAGAGAGCACCTGTACCTGTATGAACATGTTGACCTCTCTGATGCTGCGCTGCAGCTCCTTCAGCGCGGGCAGCTGCCAGCGTGTGATCCCTCCGGCCTCCAGCGAGGACACCTGCATCAGCTGGCACACCCGCATCACCACCTGCAACCAGGAAGGGCTTAGCCACGCCGCGCACACACGCACCGGATAACAGGACCAAATAGCTAGCATTCCTGATAAGGCACGAGCCCAGAGAGACAGACAGGTGAACAAGCATACAGGCAGAGAGAGACAGACAGGTGAACAAACATACAGGCAGAGAGAGACAGACAGGTGAACAAACATACAGGCAGAGAGACAGACAGGTGAACAAGCATACAGGCAGAGAGAGACAGACAGGTGAACAAGCATACAGGCAGGCAGAGAGACAGACAGGTGAACAAGCATACAGGAAGAGAGAGACAGACAGGTGAACAAGCATACAGGCAGAGAGAGACAGACAGGTGAACAAGCATACAGGCAGAGAGAGACAGACAGGTGAACAAGCATACAGGCAGAGAGAGACAGACAGGTGAACAAGCATACAGGCAGGCAGAGACGGAGACAGACTGGTGAATGTAATGGCTCTACAAACATTCACAGAGACAAACACAGACACATAGGTAGTATTTCACAGGGTCTAACGTCCGTGGATCTCCCCGTCTCCCCGCCAGTTCCTCACCCCTTCCTGAGTGACCAGCTCCCCCTCAGCAGCCAGGTCTCGAACCACGTCCCCCACCAGGCTGTTGACCGTGTCTGCGTCCAGATTTGTCCTCCTCCTCCGCCGCCTCCCGTCCCCCTCTTCATCGCCGAGAGCCTCGGCCGCCCTGACGTTGGCCCCGTGGACCTGCCTGAGCTGGGCATGGTAGGCCGCCGTGAAGACCTGGGCCTTTCCTGGGCTCCGCGTCCCACTCCTCTGCCTCCTCTCCTGGGATCGGGCCGGCCCCACGTCCCTCTCCAGGGTGGGGAAGTCAGACGCCGAGAAGGCCTGTTTGGGTGTCAGGGGAGCGGGCTGTGGAGGCTGAGGTGAAGGACAGGGGGCTGGGGTTGGGGCTGGGGCTGAAGCTGGTGCTGAGGGCTGCGGCAGCTTGACGGGAGGCTGGGTGCCAAACTGCAAGCTGACCGGTGTGCTATTATAGAGGGATGGACCAGAGCAGGTTAGGGCAGGCTGGGGGGAGCCCCCTGCATTGCTGGGGGGGCCATAGTGACAGAAAGAGGGCGGAGGAGGGGGGCCGGACCTGGAGGAGGGTCTGGAGCAGGGGGGAGTGGTCGACTTCACCCTCCCAGGCCCCGCTCCGAAGGAGAAGAGGGACCACGGCGGGTCCAGCCCAGCCGGAGAGCCCGACCTCGGAGGGGTGGGGGCCAAGCTGGTCCCCGGGGGACTGTGGGTCCTGTGGAACACCTGCTGGCCCCTCACCAGGACCTGGTCCCCCAGGGAGTCCACCAGGGCGGCCATGGAGCTGTAGCCCATCCTGGACAGGGTCAGGTTCCGACGGTACTTCTGCCCAAAGGCCACGGACAGGACCTTGAGCGGGATCCCCTCGGGGCTCTGCTCCAACAGGTTCAGGAGATCCCTCAGATCTCTCTCCTTCTCCATCGCCGGAGACAGAGCTGGAGGGGAGAGGAGAGGGAGAGCAGGGAAGATATGTCAGTGTCAATGCAGACTGCGAGTCTTGAGGAAACAGCAGAGACACTCCCTGAGGTATTCATAGCTGGTAGGGCAGGACTATCTCAAGCCAAACCACTGCTAATTACACTGGGTGCAGTTTGTGTGCCGTAATAACTGTCAAGCCAAGGAAACGGCAAACAAAGACACCTTTGGCCGCTTTTTCCAGTTTCTTGAAAACGTGTTGTTGGTTTTTCTAGTTTCTCATCCACACATTGATACAGTTGAAAAGTAATACACTATGCCTAACCCCACTGCATTACCAACCTGTTCCTCTTAATTCAGCCTCTGTCCTTGATAAATAAAACACTTGATATCCAAACTGTCTTCTCCTCAGTCCTCCAACAAAAAGTCTTCAACAAATACTACCAAATATCCTACTATCCTTAAATCAAAATCCTAACAAAAAAAGCTAGGATTAGTGAGACAGTTCTACACGTGCCCCAATTTAAGCTTTAAAGCTTAACATGTAAATACTCTTTTAAACCTACATGCTTTTGAGCAAATCTGAATAAAAAAATTCTATATACTTGTCTTACCAGAAATATGGAATAACTGAAGATAATGCAAGTACGCTTCTCCCTTGTTGTTCTTGGTTTTGTTGTTATCCCCCAATTTCATCTTTTTGAACCCCTCCCACCTTTATATGTGCACCAATCACACGCCTCCACAGGAGAAACGAAAGTGTAAGACGTGAGTCTCACACGCACACACACACAGCTGACCGGCTGAGTCTCATTTTCACTGAAACGCTCCCTTCCCGATTTGTGACAACCCGTACTTGATCCAACAGTGAGGAAGTCATATCTCTTCTGTGCAGCAGCAGGGTTTATCTTTATAGGGTTAGTCTGTATTGCTTCACAGATTGCTTCACACACAAAAGGATGTGTGTGGACAACCGACAGAAATGCAGTCTGATCTGCTGCACTGAAACTGACCAAACAAAACTGAAAGGGTCGCACAGGGCTGGTCAGGAAAGAGAGAGGGAAGGGGGGGCAAGAGGAGGAGAGAGAGAAGGGAGAGAAGGAGAAAGGGAGGAGAAGAGAGGAACAAGGAGGGAGGGAGGGAGGGAGGGAGGGAGGGAGGGAGGGAGGGAGGGAGGGAGGGAGGGAGGGAGGGAGGGAGGGAGGGAGGGAGGGAGGGAGGGAGGGAGGGAGGGAGGAGCTTCTGTTTCGATTCCTTGATCTGCCACAGCTGAGGTCATATGAGGTGTTACCTAGGAAACCATGTGACTTCCAAAACAGCCACATACCAGAGAGTATTACAGGACCACCCTGCACTCTCACACAATGAAACTCAAGCTGTTTTGTTGTGGCTTTTTTTGAACGTGGCCTAATGGATTATCATCACATCAGCCACAGAAAAGCAGAAGGCAGTTGATAAGACAGACGCATCTTTGTTTTCATATGAAGTGATCTTGCACTGTATTGTATTGTATGGTGGTGTTGTCTCATTGTCCTGTCTGGCATACTGTCTCATGTATTTATGATAGATTGTTTTTTTATACCTGGCCACAACCAAATTTTCCCCTAGTGGGATAATAAAATTGGACTTAACTTGGGACTGTATGTAGAGAGACCAGAGGTCTGATCACAGGCGAGATTTCTGCTATGTAGTTATTGGGAAGGTCAAGACTCTCTGACAAAGGAAACTCTGCGTGTCTCATGTGCAACACCAATAACAAATGAAACCGGAAGATTCTCATTACGTTCCCTTCAGACTCAGGCATCACACAACACCACGGAGACTAGCTGCACTAGAACCACAACTACCAATGACAACACCAGAAACTAGCTGGACTAGAACTGTAAGCTATTACTGTAAGACCAAAAGATGCTAACATGAGCATGGTTATTGCACAACAACAAAGAGGCTACTATGGTACAGCACTCTGAACAACAATAACATTCTTACCTGTTGTCCTAGTAACAGTTACAGTCTGTGACGGCTGAGCGTCCCCCCTCTCTTCCTCCTCTCCCCCCCTACCCCTCCTCCTCCTCTTCACCAGCAAGCCCTGCTGCGATTGGTCCAGCGCTGGCTGACTCTTCAACCTCAGCACGTTCTTCTTCTCTTGTCTCTCCACACACACGCTGTCCCCCAGGGCCAAGAGCAGGTCCTTCAGCCTGCCCAGGCCATACTCGGCCAGGGTCAAAGGTCGGCCGTACAGCTGCTTGTACTGGCCGCGCAGCTTTGACACCTCCACACCACTGGGGACACTAGCGAGCATGGCCATCATCTCCTCCTTTAGCTTCTGCAGGGGGAAAGCTACGGAAGGAATAAGAACATCACTCTCACACACACACACAAAATGATCTTGAGTTTGTTGACGCTACGCTGTAAACAAGCCGGAGGGCAGATTCGGACAGATGAAAGGCATCAACAGTGGTTCCACCAGGCTCCTCACCTCTGTTGCTCGTCTGTGAGGGGCGGCCCTTCCCACGGGCAGATGCACATTCCCTCGATGAGGACGGAGACGGTGATGATGATGATGAAGAGGAGGAGGATGGAGACGAGGGGACGATGATGGTGGGGGGCTCTGGGGCCACGAGGGGCCACACGGTCAGTCCTCCGGTGGAGGAACAGTGGAGGTGCTCTGACATCTTCCTCAGATGCTCCTCCAGAACAGACAGTCTGGGGTGCACAGGGAGACGGCATTAAAACAGCGAGAGACTGGGGGCTTCAAAGGTCCAAAATTATAACCAGGGTTTTAATTTGTATTCTTGTTAAGTCCATGCCAACTGCTATTTAAAAGAAATGAACAGTTGGAATACAATGATCATCTGTAAAAACTAAAAAAAATAAGCCACAACTGGAATATTGTCAGCCATTAATAACTGAAACATACTATTATAGGACTATTAAAACACAATATTAGTAGTGCCATAAATAATTCGAGAATGCATTTATACTGGACTAGATTTCAGCAATAAGTACAAACCAGTACTTTCAGTAACTGTAATATGTATAATGTATTATTTGGTAACTGACTGTATTGTGAAAATCAGCAAAATTCAGTAACTAATGTGCTTTTGGAAGGAGTTTAAACAACTTGAGTGTGGATGAGAAGTGCTGCTTGCCTGGTGGAACCTGCCAGGACCAGAGGCTTGCCGTACGTGCTCAGGTAGAGCTTCTGCAGCTGCCAGATAGAGAGGCCCTCTGGATGCTCCTCACACAGTCTCACCAGCTCTCTCTTGGTCTCCTCCATGCTTACCTTCAGCCAGGACCAAGCAGGGGAGATATCGACAATGGACTATGAAATCTTAAATAATCTTGTCATTGATTGTTGTATGAGACTGACCACTAAGATAAGTTTTTTTTTCTCCTGGCCAGCTCAAACACATACGATCTTGCAAGTCCTCACTGGGTAAGACCCTTGTTGGGGCTAGGTTATCTGTTCCATCATACCTGGAAGCAACATAGTGGTACTAGTAGTAGCTAGTAAAGTTAACAGGAATAAGAACCTCGGTCTTAACTAAATAGCTTTAGCATACTAGCTAATCCAGCTAACTAACCACCGAAAACAGTAGCAAACACGTGTTCTAGAATGAGAGACGGTTAATGTTGTCAGCATCTTGACAAGCATCCATCCTTCACTGAACTAGGCTAGCAAATTCTTAACAGCTTAAAATCCTCCTATATAGCTAGCGAGTGAACTAATATCACAGCTGGTAGCATAAAATGAGATGTTGGCAAATAATTGTCTGGCACATCTTCTGTTGTTTTACGCGTATTAGATAAACATTATTTTAAGAGGAAACTCAAATGCGAGCCATTTCCCCATTCAAGCAGCCACTGTTGTTAGCTACTGACCTAAGCTAACTGTTATTCTCTGCTGTTAGTTAGCCTACTTCTTCTGAACACTGTCTGGGTAGAGGGGATGAAGAGTGGTATATATAAAGTTAGACTGCCACCTCGTGGATCAGATACCATCTTTTATTTATTGAGGCAATTAAAAAGTGTTAACTGTGTTAGACCAACACTTATGTTAGTTTTTCAATAACTAATTGAGTTCATTTAGGTTTTTAATTTCCACAGTGATGTCATGGGAGGCAAAACATAGACATGTTTGAAATAACATATCACATTTCTGTGTGCTATGCCTAAAAGGCTGGGGCTCAAAGGCGATCAAATAAACACACCTGAGGAAGATTTTTTTAAATAACTACTTCAACTAAACAACATGAACCTCAAAAGTGTAAGAGTGTACCTGTAGGAAAGCAAGCTACAATAATATAATATAATTCAAAGCGAGTACAAGAAGTTTAATCAGTTACAACTAACCAACAAGTCCCTCAATAAGAGTAATTGTTTTCCTGGAGAAAACTAACATCATGTCCAGCAAATCATTCCTAAGTACCGTTGTACTCTCGGAACAAGTGCGTCTTTTGCCTTTTCTTGAAGGTGGGGAGACAGTCAGTGTCTCTGATGGAGGTGGGGAGGTGATTCCACCATTGGGGGACATAAAGGAAGTTGATCTAAACATTTGCCTCTGAACTGTATGTCATGTATTACACTTATTACACTATCACGGCTAAGGAATGTCAGTTCCACACAAATTTGTATTTAACATCCTTCATTTTGTCTCTGTAAACAGCATCAAATAACTCTGCTTGGGCCACAGTGAGCTGGTTCTTCCAGTCTCCTACGACTCCTGGGAAAAAAGGCACACAGAATATGATAAAGTACAATCACTAAGTTAGGTATATTTAAGATCAACACTAACAGTTGAAGCAGATGATTTTCTCCAATCTAGTATTTGATTTTTCTTCCTTGACTACAGAAATACTGTAGAACTGTGCTTTTCTGAACCTTGATTGTCTGATGTACTTTCTATACTATTTGTATCTTTGTTTGTATAAAAGTCTGCTAAATGACTAAAATGCTAATGTGTCAAGAAGTACAGAAAGTTCAAAGCAAAATAACCAAATGTCTAGCTCAGTGAAATAAAAGCATTTGCCTGCAGATCAAAAGTTCCCAGGTTCAAACCCATCCCTGTATGTCACTCTGAATTCCTCCCTTGTGGATCTTAAAATATAAAACATACCAATAAAGAAAACATCCTTAAGAATACAAGGAGGGTCGTACCTTTCCTGAGGAATTCTGATTTGGTCTGGTCCATGAACTCGCTGGGTACCAGGGAGTAGTTGGACATTTTGTTTTGCTTCATGTTCTTGAACATGCAGTGGTCTGCTATCTTCTCAACCACCTCGGGGGTTAAGGAACTGTCCATGAAGAGGGCAATCCTGGCCACAGAATCCCTCAGGTCCTGCCAGGATGCAGAAAAAACAGTGGTGTAGTCACTCAACCTGCTGTCTTCCCTGTGGCTACCCTTACCCAATCAGCACTGCTTATTCAGTAGTGGACCAATGGGAAAAGACTACACCATTTAGAACAATCAATTTTTTTTAATCAAGTTGTATATTGCAGAAAACAGAGTAATATTCCATGAACTGACATCACTATGAAAAATGCTAAGGCATGCACAAACACTATTTGGAAAAGGACTAAGCTGTTCAAGACAAAACAGAAACCTTTCCCATTTGATACGGTGCAACCAATGTGTTTAAAGTATGTGTGTATTGCACTGATCGTCATTCATGGCATACCATAATACTGTAGGGATCTGCTGGGATCTAGTAAGACACTCACCCATATCATCTCCTCATAGGAGATGTACATAACACGGTCCTGGTCTTTTGCATTCAACCAACCCTTAACGTGGTCGAACCATGAACCAAACATAACTGAAACCACAAACACACAAGACTTCTCATACAGAAAACTTCAATTTACATGCTTGATGTGTCAGCAAAGATTAATGGTAATTAGTTAGAGAAAAATAACCTAGATGACAACATGAATACAATTTAAGATATTGTATGGTGTTTTGTATTGTGATATATTGTCCCTAACTACTTAACTATAATGGCATGGATATTTGTATCCAAAGTACATTTCGTTCCACTAACACAGACACGCAACACCTACGTTCACCCGCAAAGTACCTTTTCCACTGAGAAACTTCTGTAGGAAATCGTCCTGTGATTGGGGGTTAACCAGGTAGGAGGCCATCCGAAAATAATGGTAGGAAGATGTGAACACATCTTTGGGGTTCCTCATGATGTAAATCACCTGGCCGAAGAACAAGCCACAGTAATTGATGAATTATTCATCTTAGTATTAAATCAACTATTAAATCAATAACCCCATTACCTCTGTAGGAAAGACAAGGTTCACAGTCTTGTGTGAGGTCATACTCACATAATTGCCATTCCTGCAAGATCCCATTTAGTTTTCTAAACACACATATCCACCACAGTTGTATTTCATTGCACCATCACCCTTCATGGTCAGTGTTCAAATTGAGAGGGGGAGGGGCAATGGTGGTCTTGGATCCCCAATAAGAGTTGAATGACCCTGTGCTATTAGTGTTACCTATACCAACCCATCCACCATGCAGGTGGGTAATGACCTTAGGAGGGGAGACTGCACCCTACCTTGGGTTTGTCCTTGAAGAAGGACTGGGGCATCATGTCATAGTGGAAGTGTGTGGCAAACAGGCGAGGCGAAGGCCTCTGTTCCAGGTTGAGAACCTGGGCCCTGTGTTCCTCCAGCCAGGGAACCCGGTCCCAGTTGGGCTGGGTCAGAACCGAGGTCAAGTCCCCTCCACTCTGAATCAGGGGAGTGATCTCCTGCATCCATGTTGTGCCTGGAACACAGATTTTAATAAACGCAGATTTGCGACATGAAAAGCCTTCCCAGCAGAGGTGGGAAGGATACACATGGAACGATTACGGGTCCAGGGTACTGTTTGGCTCAATTCGTTCCTATGACAAAATCCACTGCATGTAGGCCTACAGACAAAACTAATTTTGCAATCCACCTATGCCACCGAATTCCTGAACGCACATCCAGGATACATGTAAAATTATATCGTTGGCATGAAAACATAATGCCCTAGGCCTACTTAAATTTCATGTAGCCTATTGTAAAACTTTTATTACTCGACAGAAATCTTCCCTCAGAATGCCTGTGCCATTAATTGTATACAACGGGACAAGTTATCCCTTTTCAGAAATGTGTGAGAAATACTAGGTGTCGCGTGAGAGCGTGAAATGTGTGAGTGAGACTTGAAAGCCCTTCCCACTAAACACAACTTCACAAACAAATGTGTCTTGACCAGGGGAGATTTTAGGATCAGACCTTTAGGGGTGCTCAGCCCCCAATGACAATGTGACATGAATACAGTGCCTTGGAAAGGTGCTAACCCCCTTGCTAATAACAGGCATGCAAACAATTCAGGGGTGAAAAAGGATGCGGCGAACCCCCAACCTTATAGGGGGGTCCGGGGGCATGCTCCCCCGTAAGAACATTTATGATAATAAACAATAATATATATATATTTCTTTAGATATTATTTTTAGGGGTGCTTAGATGAAATTTAGGGGTGCTTGAGCACCCCTAAAAAGGGTCTAAAATCGCCACTGGTCTTGACACTGACAAACCATTTAAACACGTAGGCTATTTTCTATATTCGATTTAACATAATTTTACTGTAAATACATAGTTGTAGTTGTGAATTACCAAACGTTTTTTACGTAGGCTAGCTTAGACTACGGCTTGTCCATACAGTGTTTTGATGCCCCCTCATTTTTGGAACTAGACGGCCATCTCTTGACGGTAAAAACTTACCAGATTTCGGATAAGTCACAATAACAACGTCGTCCGGTCTAAAAGTGAATTGTTCATAGTATGCAATGCTCTCTGGAGGATGTATCAGTTTTGGAAGATAGACTCCTTTATAGACGGTGTACAATTCGTCTTCGGTCATGCTGCTTCCAAAGTGTCAGCAACCTCGCAAACACAACCTTGGAACACTAAATAACTTCCCTAGACCTCACTGATATTATCAGTCTTCTTGTCATCAACAATGTGATGTTGTAAGAAATTCCATACATTTTTCTGTGCAGGGGCGTGTTTAGACATAAAGCTCTACTGGGGCACAGACCCCTATTCATTTCCCTTTTTTTCTTCCAAGCTTGCTGTGCACAATGCACTACTCGGCTATAGAAACTCCCTTTGCTTAACCCACAATACAACAGTTCAGGGATGCAAGTTTGATATAAATAATGCGAGCGCGCAAATTTTTTTCGCATTCATTTGAGTGCAAATACAGTTTTTTTTACTTTATCATGAAGCTTCATGTTACATAGTTTTTTATGTTTTAGTCAAAATAAGATGATCGGTAGGCCTATAATTGAGAAACCTTCTTTAGTTTTGTAATGTTTTCTTAGCCTACCTCAATTCTAAGTTGTGTGCCGAGTCCGACACCTGGACTTCTGTGTGCCTGATTTTACAAGCGTTGTTTGGGGTACTGCGTTTATTTTTTCCAGGATTATCAATCTAAATCAATGCACTGACTAATAAAATAAATTGTTAAAACTCAAACTTTTGATTTTACTGGGACACAGCAGATTTATTCTGGGGCACGTGCCCCAGTAAAAAGGGTCCAACGACGCCCATGGTTCTGTGGTCTGTCTTCGGATCAGTGCTGCATTTCAGCTCAAGTCAGTGTTGACACACAGCATTTCAAAATGAAGACACATTTGTACATCCATATCTTTTAGGCATGTAACATTCTAATATTCATTTGAATAACCATAAAAACCTTGAAGAGCCCTTTAACTAGGCTGGTGTTGATCATATACTGCAGCCAAAGTCAAGCACTGGAATTTCTCAATCCCACTCTTGCTTTTTTGTTTGCTTTTACCACTCTTTGACCACACTGATTCATGTCAATTGTCTTTCAGTTCCCCATTGGAATGGTATCAATAAATATGTCTGTGATCTTGGGGCCCATCAAAGAGAGAAAGACAAAAATGCCAATGCATCAGAGTGCATCAAACGTTTTTTACGTAGGCTAGCTTAGACTACGGCTTGTCCATACAGTGTTTTGATGCACCCTCATTTTTGGAACTAGACAGCCATCTCTTGACGGTAAAAACGTACCAGATTTCGGATAAGTCACAATAACAACGTCGTCCGGTCTAAAAGTGAATTGTTCATAGTATGCAATGCTCTCTGGAGGATGTATCAGTTTTGGAAGATAGACTCCTTTATAGACGGTGTACAATTCCTCTTCGGTCATGCTGCTTCCAAAGTGTCAGCAACCTCACAAACACAAAGTGAAACTTGGAACACTAAATAACTTCTCTAGACCTCACTGATATTATCTGTCTTCTTGTCATTGAGGCGTGCTGCCTCTCTCTCCCTATCAGATACCAGGGGGGTATTCCAGAAAGCAGGTTATGCAACATAAGTTAACCCACCAGCTGATTCACAATGTTGGAGCAACCTACTGGCAATGTTGCTACAATGCTGGGTGTCAACTGTCAACAATGTGATGTTGTAAGGAATTCCATACATTTTCTGTGCAGGGGTTTGGTTAGACATAAAGCTCTACTGGGGCACAGACCCCTATTCATTTCCCTTTTTTTCTTCCAAGCTTGCTGTGCACAATGCACTACTCGGCTATAGAAACTCCCTTTGCTTAACCCACGATACAACAGTTCAGGGATGCAAGTTTGATATCAGCCTTGGGTAGGGACATCAATAGTTAATGCGAGTGCGCACATTTTATTCGCATTCATTTGAGCGCAAATACTGTTTCTTTTACTTTATCAAGAAGCTTCATGCCGAGTCCGACACCTGGACTTCTGTGCGCGTGATTTTACAAGCGTTGTTTGGGGTACTGCGTTTATTTTTTCCGGGATTATCAATCTAAATCAATGCACTGACTAATAAAGTAAATTGTTAAAACTAAAACTTTTGATTTTACTGGGACACAGCAGATTTATTCTGGGGCACGTGCCCCAGTAAAAAGGGTCCAAGGACGCCCCTGGTTCTGTGGTCTGTCTTCGGATCAGTGCTGCATTTCAGCTCAAGTCAGTGTTGACATACAGCATTTTCAAAATGAAGACACATTTGTATATTCATATCTTTTAGGCATGTAACATTCTAATAGTCATTTGAATAACCATAAAAACCTTGAAGAGCCCTTTAACTAGGCTGGTGTTGATCATATACTGCAGCCAAAGTCAAGCACTGGAATTTTTCTATCCCACTCTTGCTTTTTTGTTTGCTTTTACCACTCTTTGACCACACTGATTCATGTCAATTGTCTTTCAGTTCCCCATTGGAATGGTATCAATAAATATGTCTGTGATCTTGGGGCCCATCAAAGAGAGAAAGACAAAAACGCCAATGCATCAGAGTCAAGGCCTACGTAGTCAAGGCTGGCAGCGCCGTGAGCATCATCATGTAAAAACAAGTGACCGTTATCCTCCGTTAATCTCCTCACATATCAACATTAATAAATCCAATGAGCATGCGTTGTTTTCTCATTAATTACACACCATCTTCTTCTCTTCTTGATGCTTATGGACAGTCTTATATTCAAGGTTAGCTTGTGAGTTTACAGTGTCAGGGAGAAATGGAGAGAGGTCAAAAGATCCAGAAAGAGAGATGAAAAGAAAGACAAAGATATGGAGAGATAACAGAGGTGACCATGTGGGAAAGAGAAAGCCGTCAAAACAGAACTCCCAAGTTTCTATCGCCATTATTATTTTGCTTTCCATGGAATAGTTTCCATGGAAACAGAAGACCTCCTCACCGGTGGTAGTCGAGGCCCACCAGGCTGACCCCGTTAACGGCCAGGATCCGGTCACCGGGACCCAGCCTGCGGCTCCTGGCTGCAGGGGAGTCAGGAACCACAGAGCGGATAAAGATACCGGACATCCTCAGGGGAGTGTCCTGCAACCGGCCAGACAGCTCAGTGGTTCATATACAGGAAGTATGTAGACATGTCTGTGTGCCAGTGATGTACATGTGATTCGGACAGATGAAAGGCATCAACAGTGGTTCCACCAGGCTCCTCACCTCTGTTGCTCGTCTGTGAGGGGCGGCCCTTCCCACGGGCAGATGCACATTCCCTCGATGAGGACGGAGACGGTGATGATGATGATGAAGAGGAGGAGGATGGAGACGAGGGGACGATGATGGTGGGGGGCTCTGGGGCCACGAGGGGCCACACAGTCAGTCCTCCGGTGGAGGAGCAGTGGAGGTGCTCTGACATCTTCCTCAGATGCTCCTCCAGAACAGACAGTCTGGGGTGCACAGGGAGACGGCATTAAAACAGCAGAGACTGGGGGCTTCAAAGGTCCAAAATTATAACCAGGGTTTTAAATGAGAATGTAGGGATTTTTTTATTATTCAGTCAATGCCAACTGCTGTTTTAAAAGTTGGTCTTCTGTAAAAAAACAACTACTGGAATATGGTCACTCACTAATGACTGAAACATACTATTAAAACACATTTAATATTAGTAGTCCCATAAATAAAACAGCTTAAAATCCTCCTATATAGCTAGCAAGTGAACTAATATTACAGCTGGTAGCATAGGGATGTTGGCAAATAATTGTCTGACACATCTTCTGTTGTTATACACGTATGTGATAAACATTATTTCCAGAGGAAACTCAAATGCGAGCCATTTCCCCATTCAAGCAGCCACTGTTGTTAGCTACTGACCTAAGCTAACTGTTATTCTCTGCTGTTAGTTAGCCTACTTCTTCTGAACACCGTCTGGGGAGGGGAGGAAGAGTGTACCTCGTGGATCGGACACCAAAGAAAAACACTTGAATGAAGTACATCTTTTATTTATTGAGAGAATTAAAGTGTTAACTGTGTTAGACTGACACTTAGGTTAGTTAAATCACATAGACATGTTTGAAATTACATATCACATTTATGTGTGCTATGTCTAAAAGACAGGGGCTCAAAGGTAATGAAATAAACACACCTGAGGCAGATTCACTACTACTTCAACTACTAACAGATAGAAGCAGGGGCAAAGGTATCATTACACATGAACTTTATATAATGACACTTTTTGAAAACTGTAAATTTGTCACCCCCCCCCCCCCCCCCCCCCCCACACACACACACACTTTTTATTTAGAAGATTATATCTAACAAACCTACAAACCTGTTTGGAAGATAGTCAAGATAATTTGTAACTAAGCTCCCATTTTCAAACTGGGACATGAAGGCAGTTGATCTAAACAGTTGCCTCGGAACATGTGTAGGCTACTGTATGTTATTTATTACACTTATTAAACTATAACGGCTATAAGGAATGTCAGTTCCACACAAATTTGTATTTGACATCCTTCATTTTGTCTCTATAAACAGCATCAAATAACTCTGCTTGGGCCACAGTGAGCTGGTTCTTCCAGTCTCCTACGACTCCTGGGGAAAAAGGCACACAGAATATGATAAAGTACAATCACTAAGTTAGGTATATTTAAGATCAACACTAACAGTTGAAGCAGATGATTTTCTCCAATCTAGTAGTTGATTTTTCTTCCTTAGCGGTTGACTACAGAAATACTGTAGAACTGTGCTCTTCTGAACCTTGAATGTCTGATGTATTTTCTATACTATTTGTATCTTTGTTTGGATAAAAATGTCTGCTAAATGACTAAAATGCAAATGTATCAAAAAGTACAGAAAGTTCAAAGCAAAATAACCAAATGTCTAGCTCAGTGAAATAAAAGAATTTGCCTGCAGATCAAAAGTTCCAAGGCTCAAACCCATCCCTGTATGTCACTCTGAATTCCTCCCTTGTGGATCTTAAAATATAAAACATACCAATAAAGAAAACATCCTTAAGAATACAAGGAGGGTCGTACCTTTCCTGAGGAATTCTGATTTGGTCTGGTCCATGAACTCGCTGGGTACCAGGGAGTAGTTGGACATTTTGTTTTGCTTCATGTTCTTGAACATGCAGTGGTCTGCTATCTTCTCAACCACCTCGGGGGTTAAGGAACTGTCCATGAAGAGGGCAATCCTGGCCACAGAATCCCTCAGGTCCTGCCAGGATGCAGAAAAACCAGTGGTGTAGTCACTCAACCTGCTGTCCTCCCCGTGGCTACCCTTACCCAATCATCACTGCTTAGTCCGTAGTGGACCAATGGGAAAAGACTACACCATGTAGAACATTAAAAAAAAAATCTAATTCTCTATTGCAGAAAACAGAGTAATGTTCCATGAACTGACATCACTATGAAAAATGCTAAGGCATGCACAAACACTATTTGGAAAAGGACTGAGCAGTTCAAGACAAAACAGAAACCTTTGTCATTTGATACAGTGCAACCAATGTGTTTAAAGTATGTGTGTATTGCACTGATCTTCATTCATGGCATACCATAATACTGTAGGGATCTGCTGGGATCTAGTAAGACACTCACCCATATCATCTCCTCATAGGAGATGTACATAACACGGTCTTGGTCCTTTGCATTCAACCAACCCTTAACGTGGTCGAACCATGAACCAAACATAACTGAAACCACATACACACAAGACTTCTCATACAGAAAACTTCAATTTACGTGCTTGATGTGTCAGCAAAAAATAATTAAAAATAAAAATAACCTAGATTACAACATGAATACAATTTTAGTTGAATTCATCAATTTAACCCTTGTGCTGCCTTCGGGTCACATGACCCGAAGGTTCATAACGAACCATCGTTGTTTTTACCCAATTTTACCCAATACAAAAACAAATAAAAATAATTTTCTTTTAACCTTCGCAATGTTGGGGGTCTGAGACAGCCCAACAGTTAAAAGAAAATGCTTCACTTTGTTTTTGTATGCGGTAAAGTTGTCGCAATACGACGGTGGGTCACAATGACTGATGGGTCAGAATGACCCGAAGATAACACAAGGGTTAAGATATTGTATGGTGTTTTGTAATGTGATTTATTGTCCCTAAATACTAAACTATAATGGCATGGGTACCTGTATCCACAGAGAATCCATGAAGAATAAACACAGCATGCATGGACACGCACATTTCCTTCCACTAACACAGACACGCAACACCTACGTTCACCAGCACAGTACCTTTTCCACTGAGAAACTTCTGTAGGAAATCGTCCTGTGATTGGGGGTTAACCAGGTAGGAGGCCATCCCATAATAATGGTAGGAAGATGTGAACACATCTCTGGGGTTCCTCATGATGTAAATCACCTGGCCGAAGAACAAGCCACACTAATTGATGAATTATTCATCTTAGTATTAAATCAACTATTAAATCAATAACCCCATTACCTCTGTAGGAAAGACAAGGTTCACAGTCTTGTGTGAGGTCATACTCACTCACATAATTGCCATTCCTGCAAGATCCCATTTAGTTTTCAAAACACACATATCCACCACAGTTGTATTTCATTGCACCATCACCCTTCATGATCAGTGTTCAAATTGAGAGGGGGAGGGGCAATGGTGGTCTTGGATCCCCAATAAGAGTTGAATGACCCTGTGCTATTAGTGTTACCTATACCAACCCATCCACCATGCAGGTGGGTAATGACCTTAGGAGGGGAGACTGCACCCTACCTTGGGTTTGTCCTTGAAGAAGGACTGGGGCATCATGTCATAGTGGAAGTGTGTGGCAAACAGGCGAGGCGAAGGCCTCTGTTCCAGGTTGAGAACCTGGGCCCTGTGTTCCTCCAGCCAGGGAACCCGGTCCCAGTTGGGCTGGGTCAGAACCGAGGTCAAGTCCCCTCCACTCTGAATCAGGGGAGTGATCTCCTGCATCCATGTTGTGCCTGGAACACAGGCGTTAGCACGGTTATTTAAATGGCAGTCGTAGGCTACTTTACTGTTTGTAAACGGAGTGACTAGCAGGGGCGTCGTTAGACCCTTTTTACTGGGGCACGTGCCTTGCCCCAGTATAAATCTTCTGTGTCCCAATAAGATCAAAAGTTTGAGTTTTAACAATTTACTATATTAGTCAGTGCATTCATTTAGATTGATAATCCCGGAAAAATTAAACGCAGTATACCAATCAACGCTTGTAAAATCAAAACAGTTTAACTGAAAAAACAAACCGATGCCCGCAGAATTCCATGTCAGAGCGCTCTTCTGAGCTTGCAAGATAGCCACTGCAGCAAGCACACAGAAGTCCAGGTGTCGGACTCGGCAAGTAGGCTAAGTCAGAATTGAGGTAGGCTATAAGAAAACATTACAAAACTAAAGAAAGTGTCTACATGATAGGCCTACCGATAATCTTATTTTGATAAAAACATAAAAACAATATAACATGAAGCTCAAAAAACAGTATTTGCTCTCAATTGAATGCGAAGAAAATGTGCGCACTCGCATTAACTATAGGCCTATTGATGTCCCTGCCAAAGCTGATATCAAACTTGCATCACTGAACTGTTGTATAGTGGGTTAGGGGAGTTTCTATAGCCTAGTAGTGCATTGTGCGCATCAAGCTAGGAAGAAAAAAAAGAGATATAGGGGCCTGTGCATCAGCGTTATGTCTAAAATCGCCCCCTAGTGACTAGCATCTGAAGTTATAGGCTACTACTTCATCAGTCTCCTTATTGTCACACTTGTTTTGGTGGATTTTCTTGTATTTCAATAAACGCAGATTTGCCGCATGGAAAGCCCAGCAGAGGTGGAAAGGATACACAGGGAAAGATTACGGGTCCAGGATAGGCTATTGGCTCAATTCGTTTCCAGTACAAAATCCCCGCATGTAGCCTACAGACAACACATTTTGCAATCCACCTAGGTCACCTAATTCCTGAAAGTGCAGGATACATGTAAAACTCGTTGGCATGAAAACATAATCATATGCCCTATGCCTACTTAATGTAGCACATCGGCCTATTGTAACTAAAACTGTTTTATTTACTCGGCAGAAATCTTCCCTCAGAATGCCTGCGCCTTTAATTGTATATAGCGGGACAAGTTATCACTTACAGCGTGATAAAGGTTTGAAATGCGTGAGAAATACAAGGTGTTGCGTGAGAGCGTGAGAAATGGTGAGTCTCACGGCGAATGCGGTAGACTTAAAGGGGCGATTGACTGCAAAACCGATTTTACCTTGTCATAGTTGAAAAATGACAGTTTGGTAAAATAGACATACAGTGAAACTCAAAGTCCATTGACGCCTCTTTCCTATATAAATCTCACAATTTGTAACTGCTGCTGTGAAAGATAGCTTTCAAAAACATTCCCAGCTGTGACGTCCCAACGGGGCTCCTCCTTTTTTGGCTCTTTCTGTCACGCCCCAACATTTACCTTCAGACCAGCCCACCGGTGTTCTGGCCCAGGAACATTACTGGAGCTCATGTAGATCTCAGACACTAGTTTATCAGCGCGCTGCTCTGTAGCCTACTTCCACGGGATTTGAAAGAAGAAACTTTTTCTAAGGATGTTGAAAATGGACCACGGTCGTAAATGCAGTGTTCCAGGCTGTACAGGGAATGCTGACAGTCATAGTCTTCCCACGGAACCAAACTCTCGACGGGCATGGCTGATGTTTGTTTACGAGAAGATCCCTGTGAAGTTCGAACCTTGGTTCTTCATTTGCTTGAACCATTTCACCAACGACAGTTTTGAAAACCTAGGATAATTTAAAGAAGGATTTGCTAAGCCGCTGTTGCTGAAAAGAGGTTCTGTTCCAACCGTATGCTCATCACAAACGCAAGCTGTAGGCCAAGTATGATTTTGTCGCTAACAGTTAGCCTGCAATGCTAACGTCTCCTGTATCTAGCATAGGTAGAATGCTAAATACGTTTCTAAACACATCAACATACCTTACTTAGCAAATGACTCTAGCTAGACTAACTGTAGTCGGCATTGGAAGGGAAGCTTCCGAAAACGAATAGCCAGAAAACGAATAGCAGTCTATACTATTGCTAACGCTTGTCTAGATTATCTATTCGAAAGAACTGGAGAAAGGCAGGTGCTAGATACAGGATACGTTAGCATTGCTAATAACTGTTACCCGGCAAAATCATACTACAGCTTGCGGTTGTGATGAAGATAAGGTCGGAACGTACCTCTTCTCAGCAACAGCTTCATAGCAAATCCTGCTTTGGATTGTCCCAGGTTTTCAAAACCGTCCTTGGTGAAATGGTTCGCGCAAATGTGTCCAGGGTCGAACTGCACAGAGATCTTCTACGCTGCGGTATAGACAAACATCAGCCATGCCCGTCTAGTCAATGTTAACTATAGACTCTAGCTCATCTGCTTTTTATTAACAGTGATTTGCAAGGAATGCAAGAACAGCTAGGTTGAATGTGTGATGATTTAGCCTAGTTTATTGGCAATGGAGCTAACGTTATTTCATGTTCATGACTGTCTTTCATTCAAATAAATAACCCGTGTTGTCATGTAAAACTACAATTCAAGATGTTTGTCCAGATCTATTTTTCAGGAATATAGCTAGAGCTAACTGAAGCTGAGTTGAATAACGATAGTTTGTTTGCTAAGCTGTAGTGCTATACCCACCTAAGTCGATCCTATTGGCTTCGACAACAGAGGTGGAAACAACTAGGGTAATCATTTCAAATGATATCTAGTCAATCTGTTGAAAACAGTGTTGTTTAGACAAAATAGATTTATTTGTACGTTTTTATTTCAAGTCTCCACTTTCGATGTTTCATTGAGTGTTGGCCATGATGCGTCTTTGCTACGCAGGCAGCTTCACTCGTTGTAGACCAACCAATCAGCGCGCAGCTCATCTATATATTCATGAGCATACCATAAAAGGAGAAAACCTAGCGTTTTTTTTCCGGGAAAATTTCACTGGACGTATAAGGGGGCATAGAACAGCACCCGGATCATTTTTAGCCCAACCAATGTTGCATACCCTATTCGGAGACCTTAAGGAACAGTGTGAAATACCCCAAAACCCCAGTCAATCGCCCCTTTAAGAGCCCCACTCACCATATACAACTTCACAAAGTAGCGTGTAGTGACACTGACAAACTATTTAAACACGTAGGCTATTCTCTATAATCGATTTAACAAAATTGTAAATACATAGTTGTAGTCGTGAATTACCAATTTTGTTTACGTACAGTAACCTAGACTACGGCTTGCCATACAACACGACAGTTTTGGTTAAGTGTGTTTTGATGCAGCCTCTCATTTTTGGTCCATAACCAGCCTCGTAGATACGCCATTGTTCCAGATAGCCATCTCTTGACGGTAAAAACTTACCAGATTTCGGATAAGTCACAATAACAACGTCGTCCGGTCTAAAAGTGAATTGTTCATAGTATGCAATGCTCTCTGGAGGGTATAGCAGTTTGGGGAGATAGACTCCTTTATGGACGGTGTATAATTCATCTTCGGTCATGCTGCTTCCAAAGTGACAGCAACCTCGCAAACACAAAGTGAACCTTGGAACACTATCAGACACCAAAAAAAAAAAACACTTGAATGAAGTACATCTTTTATTTATTGAGACAGTTAATATATATATATATGTTACATATAGGGCTATCATATAACTACTTCAAATACTAACAGATAGAAGCAGGGGCAAAGGTTTAATTACACATGAACTTAGTATAATGACACTTTTTGAAAACTGTATATTTGCCCCCCCCCCCCCCCCCCCCCACACACACACACACACACTTTTTATTAAGAGGATTATATCTAACGACTGCGTCCTCACTTATATATATATTTTAAAAGCTCTCCCACCAAAATGTTAAAACAAACCTACACACCTGGTTGGAAGATAGTCAAGATAATTTGTCTGACTAAGCTCCCATTTTCAAACTGGGACATAGATTTAGTCATTTAGCAGATGTTCTTATCCAGAGCGACTTACAGTAAGTACAGGGACATTCCCCCCGAGGCAAGTAGGGTGATGTGCCTTGCCCAAGGACACAACGTAATTTTGCACAGCCGGGAATCGAACCAACAACCTTCTGATTAATAGCCTGACTCCCTAACCGCTCAGCCATCTGACTCCCTGACATAAAGGCAATTGATCTAAACAGTTGATTCTGAACATATGTACTGTATGTTATTTATTACACTTATTACACTATAGCGGCTATAAGGAATGTCAGTTCCACACAAATTTGTATTTGACATCCTTCATTTTGTCTCTGTAAACAGCATCAAATAACTCTGCTTGGGCCACAGTGAGCTGGTTCTTCCAGTCTCCTACGACTCCTGGGGAAAAAGGCACACAGAATATGATGTACAATGAAGTACAATCACTAAGTTAGGTATATTTAAGATCCACGCTAACAGTTGAAGCAGATGATTTTCTCCAATCTAGTAGTTGATTTTTCTTCCTGAGCTCTTGACTACAGAAATACTGTAGAACTGTGCTCTTCTGAACCTTGATTGTCTGATGTACTTTATATAATATTTGTATCTTTGTTTGGATAAAAGTGTCTGCTAAATGACTAAAATGCTAATGTATCAAGAAGTACAGAAAGTTAAAGCAAAATAACCAAATGTCTAGCTCAGTGAAATAAAAGCATTTGCCTGCAGATCAAAAGTTCCCAGGTTCAAACCCATCCCTGTATGTCACTTTGGATTCCTCCCTTGTGGATCTTAAAATATAAAACTTACTAATAAACAAAACATCCTTAATACAAGGAGGGTCATACCTTTCCTGAGGAATTCTGATTTGGTCTGGTCCATGAACTCGCTGGGAACCAGGGAGTAGTTGGACATCTTGTTTTGCTTCATGTTCTTGAACATGCAGTGGTCTGCTATCTTCTCAACCACCTCGGGGGTTAAGGAACTGTCCATGAAGAGGGAAATCCTGGCCACAGAATCCCTCAGGTCCTGCCAGGATGCAGAAAAACCAGTGGTGTAGTCACTCAACCTGCTGTCCTCCCCGTGGCTACCCTTACCCAATCATCACTGCTTATTCCGTAGTGGACCAATGGGATCTGCTGGGATCTAGTAAGACACTCACCCATATCATCTCCTCATAGGAGATGTACATAACACGGTCCTGGTCTTTTGCATTCAACCAACCCTTAACGTGGTCAAACCATGAACCAAACATAACTGAAACCACAAACACACAAGACTTCTCATACAGAAAACTTCAATTTACGTGCTTGATGTGTCAGCAAAGATTAATAGTAATTCATTAGAGAAAAATAACCTAGATTATGACATGAATACAATTTAAATTGAATTCAACAATTTAAGATATTGTATGGTGTTTTGTATTGTGATATATTTTCCCTAACTACTTAACTATAATGGCATGGGTATTTGTATCCACAGAGAATCCATTAAAAATAAACACAGCATGCATGGACACGCACATTTCCTTCCACTAACACAGACACGCAACACCTACGTTCACCAGCACAGTACCTTTTCCACTGAGAAACTTCTGTAGGAAATCGTCCTGTGATTGGGGGTTAACCAGGTAGGAGGCCATCCCATAATAATGGTAGGAAGATGTGAACACATCTCTGGGGTTCCTCATGATGTAAATCACCTGGCCGAAGAACAAGCCACACTAATTGATGAATTATTCATCTTAGTATTAAATCAACTATTAAATCAATAACCCCATTACCTCTGTAGGAAAGACAAGGTTCACAATCTTGTGTGAGGTAATGCTCACTTACATAATTGCCATTCCTGCAAGATCCCATTTAGTTTTCAAAACACACATATCCACCACAGTTGTATTTCATTGCACCATCACCCTTCATGGTCAGTGTTCAAATTGAGAGGGGGAGGGGCAATGGTGGTCTTGGATCCCCAATAAGAGTTGAATGACCCTGTGCTATTAGTGTTACCTATACCAACCCATCCACCATGCAGGTGGGTAATGACCTTAGGAGGGGAGACTGCACCCTACCTTGGGTTTGTCCTTGAAGAAGGACTGGGGCATCATGTCATAGTGGAAGTGTGTGGCAAACAGGCGAGGCGAAGGCCTCTGTTCCAGGTTGAGAACCTGGGCCCTGTGTTCCTCCAGCCAGGGAACCCGGTCCCAGTTGGGCTGGGTCAGAACCGAGGTCAAGTCCCCTCCACTCTGAATCAGGGGAGTGATCTCCTGCATCCATGTTGTGCCTGGAACACAGGTGTTTGCACGGTTATTTAAATGGCAGTCGTAGGCTACTTTACTGTTTGTAAGTGGAGTGACTAGCATCTGAAGTTATAGGCTACTACTTCAGCTACTACTATCAGTCTCCTGAATTTTATCACACATTTTTTTTCTAGCATTTCTAGCATTCTAGCATTTCAATAAACGCAGTTTTGCGACATGAAAAGCCCAGCAGAGGTAGAAAGGATACACATGGAAAGACCCCGGGTCCAGGATACTATGTTTGGCTCAATTAGTTTCCATTACAAAATTCACTGCATGTACAGACGAAACAAATATTGGTCACCGAATTCCTGAACGTGGAGGATACATGTAAAACTCTATCTGTGGGTGCAGCCGAGCTGACTTACTAGTTTAGGAACTCAAAGTTCTTTTGTACTCGACACAGAAATGTCAGAAATAAAAGTCTATAATCCAAAAATGTGTATTTTTGTTTGTTTACTTAATAACTTAAAACAAACAATATAACAAACTCAGGATAATACTTCCAACAAGTTAACTGTGATTAAGTGGGTAGTACAACGGTACTTAGGGACGGTTCGCTTGACCCGATGTTAGTTTCCTCAAGGATCACAATGACTCTTGCTTAGAGACTTGTTGCTCTTGTGGTTAGTGGTAACTGATTAAAAAAAATTGTTCTCGCTGTGATATATTGTTTTATTACTGTTGCTTGCTTTTTTCCACAGGTACACTTGCACTTATAGCTGTTCATGTTGTTTAATTGTAACTTGTTTAACTACATGCTCTTATGGTTCTTCCCTTTGGCACTTACTTTGGTTGTTCATAATGTGTGCTTCATGTTTTGGCTACTCGCGATGTTTTTTGGCTATCTTGTTGTTATGATCAGTGACCTATGCACTTTGTAATGCTCTCTCTTGGAAGTCGCTTTGGATAAAAGCGTCTGCTAAATGAATAAATGTAAATGTAAGTGCAGGTCAAAAAACTGTGTTGCTCCAAGGTCCAATAGCTTCTGCCTGTTTCGCGGAGATCCTTACTCTTTTATACTAAAACAAACCGCCAATCAAATTATATTATTCCCAGCATCACTGGTCAACTATAAATATTTTCATGTATACATTACACATGCAACACAGGTTCTTCTTAGTTCTCGTAATCTTAACATCTCAATACTCAATTACAACATTATTACAAAAAACTATTATTTCTATAGAAATGGCTACAACACTATCGTTGGCATAAAAACAGGGGGGGGGGGGGGGGGTGAGGGGGGGTAGAGACAAACCTTGCCTAGGGCGCCAAATGTGCTAGGACCGGCACTGATTAGTCTACACAACTTCACAAAAATGTAGCATGTGTCCTGTTTTTTACTTAGAGTAGCCTTGCCATACAACACGACAGTTTCGGTTGAGTGTGTTTTGATGCAGCAGCCCAGGGGCGTCGTTAGACTCTTTTTGGGGCATGTACCCCAGTAGGCCTATAAATCTGCTGTGCCCCAGTCAAATCTAAAGATTGAATTTTAACAATTTACTTTATTAGTCAGTGCATTAATTTAGATTGATAATCCCGGAAAAAATAAACGCAGTATCCCAATCAACGCTTGTAAAAGTGTTTAACCGAAAACACAAACCGATACACTCAGAATTCCATGTCAGCGCGCTCTTCTGAGCTTGCCAAATAGCCACTGCAGTATGGAACGCCGATTGTGCCAAAACGTCTGAATTCTCGTTCGTGTACAGACGTTACATTTTAATGTGTACACGGCCGTTTTTAACGTCTGTACACGTTTTGACGTCTGTACACGGCCGTTTTTAACGTCTGTACACGTTTAAAACTGGGTGCTACCACTTCATTTGTTTCTGAGGGGAAACCAGATAACGATCATTGCAAGAGAGAAAACCTGTCCACACTCAACCAATCTTGATTGAATTAAGGTGAAAAAATAGGCTAATATAAATTGGCAGTGACATTATCAACAACTGTAGGCTATTTTGTAAGCTGCTGAAAAAATAATTACGTTTGTATACTATATCATATTCACATTTCGAAAAATGTATACATTTAAGTTTGTTAAAATTCCCACTAGATGGCAGTGTGAGTGCACAAATAGTAAGGGCAGAGCCTCTGGTCAATGTGATGGGTATACCCAAGGATAAATTGTGGCGCAACAGCAAGCAAAATAACATTACAATAAAACAGGTTATGAATACACATGGTTGAAGACAGTTGGCCAGTACACAGAGTAGCCGTATTCAAGAAATAAAACACGTAATACCCATGGCAATATACAAGTAATATCCAACACAGGGAATGTACAAAATACTTTTAATGTAATTGAGAGTAAATGAAAATTTACAGGGTCTGTTTTTTTCCCCCAGGATAGGGATGGGAACCTATCAGTAGTAGTGGTTCCCAACCCTGGTCCTCAGGGCATCCCTGTCCTGCATGTTTGAGATGTTTCCCTGCTCCAACACACCTGATTCAAATGAATGGTTATAAGCAGGCTTCTGCAGAGATGGATAACGACCCATTCATTTGAATCAGGTGTGTTGGAGCAGGGAAACATCTCAAACATGCAGGACAGGTCTATAGAGGATAGAGACCTGTGTTATGCTGAATACACACAAAAATATATTTTTAATCTTTTAAGATTTTTAAAATGTGAGAGACCACAAACATGAGGACAAGAAAATCCAAAATTTAACCTTTTTGATCCTATAGTGTGTAGTGTTTGTCCTCAGGGTTCCCCTCACACATCATGATTTCGGAGCGGCTCCGACGTTCTTCCGAGCAAATTCGGCCACTCTTAACACACCTCACATCAAAGATAAAATAATCTGTAGATAATCGGGACATAAACTAGGATTGTCGGGACATTACCTAGAATTGTCGGAAGGGGGAAATCGGCCCAAAATCAGCCCGATTATCTTGTGGTGTGTACCCAGCATTAGTCAGAGCATGTTTGAATGGAGTTGTAAATTATTGGAGCAAGGAACAAAGTGCCATTAATTAAACCTGAGCAAGGAGCGCACATTATTAATGGCCCAGTTTCCCAGACATGGATTAAACCTGTAGTCCTAGTCCAAAAGTAAGAGAAAAATGCCTAGGCTTAATCCATGTCTGGGAAACTGGGCCATATTGGCTGTAAGAACAAATACAGTATGTAACAAATGTGATCAGATTTAATCTCCATGCCGCTATGTTGCATTGCCTGAGCAGCTCATCTCCTTGCATGCTCTGCGCTTGGAGTCATTATAGGCTATGGTTGCATTCATCCCTGTTCCCTAGTCGAGGTGCATCATTTTCGTAAAATGAATGACACTGAATAGTTTGCCATGAAATGCTTGTCTTGTTGACTAGAAAAACAAATTGTAGGCTTATGTGTAGGCTACAGAGTCACATATATTTATGCATAAAGTTCAACACGTTTAGGAAATGTCTAAAGTTGGCCAATTTAGATTATGTAGGCCTACCTTAATATTCTAACCCAAGGGGGTTAGTATATTATGCAGTGTACATAATGCACTGTATATTTAAACATCAGTTCTCTGCTTTTTTTTTTACTGTCGGAGGCCGAATACACCACAAAACAAGGCTACAGTAAAATATATTGACTTGACTAGGAATTAATTAGCCGACACACTATAGGCTTAATAATAATAATTATAACATGTATATATTACATATTTCCGGTACAGACAGAGCTCGCCTTTCTCTACCCAGAAGATGGACTGGCCAGGTTCCCAAAGGCAAACACGTGCGCGCTGGTGCTATACTTACCTGTTGGCCAGACTTATGACAACTTTAAAAGGTGTAGCTTGGAATAGGTTAGAATAGGTTCTGCGGATCAGTTTGTGGAGGGCTAAATGTAGTCATAAATTAATTTTATTTTACATGAACACGTGTTTTGTTCTGTTTAAATGTATGGATTTCAAAGGCGTGAAACTCATCTTAGAATTTGTTATGTATCTGATCTGCTGATCCGTTGGGAGGGCTGAATATTGTTCGTCCTACATGTATCCTATTTTCAGTTACATAATGCAATGCAACATTAAACACACAAAATTTTATTTGGTCTGCTCATCTTTATTACATTGACGTGATTGAGACTGCTTACTCATTCCAAGGCCTATTGACAATGTGATTACAACAGTTAAATTGTGTGTGTGCACTGTATTAAGACAGGACATTGAGGACCTGATCAGTTCCCAAACTGTCTCTATCTCCACCCAAAGGATTTGTGTGTTGCCTGAGGTGTTCCAACTGTTCGTCACTTGGTTGAAATTGGTTTAGGGGAACCACAACTCTTTGTAGCCAGTCAAAGGCAAGTGCAGCCGCCCCCTGGTCAGCCACCCCCTGGAACTGGCTGCTCCAAATATACCTTGGATACCAGTGTGATGTTGCAACTGTTGTGTCAGACAGCCTTGCACAAAAATGATATGGTGACATGTATCTGGCAGTCCTCAGGTCACGTTTTATACGAGGCAGGTAAACGAAGTGAGGAGCCCAAAGATGCCTTTCGTTGTTGGCAATAATTATACATTATTGGGTGTGCTCAAGCCTTCGGCGAGAGCACAACCTTTGTTCTCTCACATATATATTATTATTATTTTTATTTCTTTTTGCCCCCCTAAAACTCAGTAAATACTTGGCCTACATAGACAACGTAGGTGTCAAAAGTTTCGTCTTGGTAGCGATTGAGTTGCTTCTATTGGAATTTACGTTCCGTTGCATGGTTTAAGCTTAAATTAAGTTTTTGTGGCGAAAAGTGAAGCTAACGGTGGCTAATTTGCTAGCCACAGTCACTGACGTTACTAACGTCACTGCGTCACTAACGTCACGAAAACACGCGTGACTACCTTTGCCAGAACATTCGTTTAGCATCTGTTAACTTGGGGGATAGCTAGGCTAACTATAGCTTTACTGCAAGGCAGCTGCAGAAACGCCACAAGAAAAGAGGCCAGGGTGATAACTATTTACTCATTTTACTTTGTGATATGACACACAATTGTGATGTGTAATGTACAATATAAGCTGATATTATTAAGGAAGTACATCTACTTTCGGAAACAGTAGTCTACTATTTCACTGAAGTATTAGCATCATGACATTAGCCTGTGTTTCCCGGGCAACACATACTACAGTGGTCTATGATGTAGCGTTATCTGTTTTCAATCGTTAAAATAAACATTCCTCACATATACATTTTCGTTGTAGGATTTATTCTGACATTAGAAACCGATTTGTTGGTGAAATTACCATTACCTGTGGTTTCAAACCAGTGTAGCTCACTGCAACGCTGTAGCTTACGCGAGACACACTACAAAAACATCTAGCTACAGTACACAGCTGTTTAGGAAGTCAAACGGCGACAGAAAATGTTCGGCACTCCCCTTACTTAAATCAAAAGTCTATCTAACTACTAACCTGAACTTCATTGCCACAGCCTAAACGTTGTCAATCTGTTCATGAAAATAATTAATTTCAGCCTAAACCGTACAACGGAACGTTAAATCCAATTCAACCAACGCAATCGCTACCAAGACGAACACAGCAGTAGCCTAGTACTGTACCGTAGTAGTACAATTTACCGGGGCAGCTTCTCAACACAGGGCTATATCGCATTTTGCGTTGTTACTGACAATGATCGCTACCAGTGAGCTTTTTATGAATGAGCAATTTTCCACTAAATAAATGTCAAGCTTATTTACGTTTTGGGGGGCATATTTTCAGTTAGCAGATGGTACCGTTTGAATTGCGATTCCATCTTCTACTGCCGGGTAACGTCGTAGAATAATCTTCAAAGGGGTTGTTTATTCATGAATGAATGCAATATGAGTAGGCTAAATGCCTGAAAATATCATGAGAAGAGAAAAACTTAAAATGACGTTTAAATCATAGAGATTAGGTCAATTTTTACACCGGTCTGCAATAATGTCACGAAAACACGCGTGACTACCTTTGGCAGAACATTCGTTTGGCATCTGTTAACTTGGGGGATAGCTAGGCTAACTATAGCTTTACTGCAAGGCAGCTGCAGAAACGCCACAAACAAA
Organism: Osmerus mordax; assembly: GCF_038355195.1. Classification (NCBI taxonomy): domain Eukaryota; kingdom Metazoa; phylum Chordata; class Actinopteri; order Osmeriformes; family Osmeridae; genus Osmerus; species Osmerus mordax. The sequence goes on along the minus strand of NC_090059.1, from coordinate 6,995,051 downwards.
GAGGCCAGGGTGATAAATATTTACTCATTTTACTTTGTGATATGACACACAATTGTGATGTGTAATGTACAATATAAGCTGATATTATTAAGGAAGTACATCTACTTTCGGAAACAGTAGTCTACTATTTCACTGACATATTAGCATCATGACATTAGCCTGTGTTGCCCGGGCAACACATACTACAGTGGTCTATGATGTATCTGTTTTCAATCGTTAAAATAAACATTCCTCACATATACATTTTCGTTGTAGGATTTATTCTGACATTAGTAAACGATTTGTTGGTGAAATTACCATTACCTGTGGTTTCAAACCAGTGTAGCTCACTGCAACGCTGTAGCCTACTGTACCCGAGACACTAGTGTGAGTAGCTAACAACAACTCCTCAGCTGTTTAAGTCAAACGGCAACAGAACATGTTCGGCACTCCCCTTACTCAAAAGTCTTTCAGTAGGGAAACTATCTGACTACTAACCTGAACTTCATTGCCACAGCCTAAACTTTGTCAATCTGTTCATGAAAATAATTAATTTCAGCCTAAACCGTACAACGGAACGTTTAATCGAATTCAACCAACGCAATCGCTATCAAGACGAACACAGCAGTAGTCTACTAGTAGTACTGTACTGTAGTAGTAGAATTTACCGGGCAGCTTCTCCACACAGGGCTATATCGCATTTTGAGTTGTTACTGACAATGATCGCTACCAGTGAGCTTTTTATGAATGAGCTATTTTCCACTAAATAAATGTCAAGCTTATTTACGTTTTTGGGGGCATATTTTCAGTTAGCAGATGGTACTGTTTGAATCGCGATTCTATCTTCTGCCGGTAAAGTCGTAGAATAATCTTCAAAGGGGGTTCTTTATTAATGAATGAATGCAATATGAGTAGGCTAAATGCCTGAAAATATCACGAGAAGGGACAACTTAAAAGGACGTTTAAGTCATAGAGATTAGGTCCATTTGTACACCGGTCTGCCAAATGTATTCGTTTTGATTCAGCCTGTCAGCTGCCTCTTGCAGGGGAAATGAGAAGACGTCATATTTCATTCTACACTTCACTCGTATTTTGAGTTGTAAATGAGCAGCAAAAAAAAGATGCTTTTAAATCTATGTAATCTTTATAAATAATAAGTAGGCCCGATGCATTTTTATATAAAATATACAGACCCCTGTGCAACCGACGCAAGCAAGCACACCCTACAATTTCCCCAGAAATTGTATCCTCTCTAGTTATTATTATTTTATAAATAACATAATATAACAAAAAAAATATGAATGGTTTGAATGCAGCTAAAATGATTTGTATACATTTCTGTGCAACATGTTGGGCGTTTAACAGAAAGAAAAGTCCTAACCTCTATTACATTTACATTTAGTCATTTAGCAGACGCTCTTATCCAGAGCGACTTACAGTAAGTACAGGGACATTCCCCCCGAGGCAAGTAGGGTGAAGTGCCTTGCCCAAGGACACAACGTCATTTGGTTGGCATAGCCGGGAATCGAACTAGAAACCTTCTGATTACTAGCCCGATTCCCTCACCGCTCAGCCACCTGACTCTCTATTGCATTCATGTAAAGCTGAAAATCTTATTTTAAATTCAAAACTCATAAAATCAGCTTGTCATTTGCTAGGGACACAGTTAGGGCAAATGAACGAATCACAGTAAGACAAGCCACTTTATGAGCTTGTGGTTGCCATCAAGATGCCACAGCGAATTTGACCCTGCCACTCGATATGTTCTCCTCCGAAGCCTGTGGGACATACTCCGAATAGCAGCACCTTCAGATCAAGTACATCATCTGGTCTGTGTAGCGACCTCTAAAAGAGAAATTGTATGTACTGTCTATGGAAGACAATGTATACATATTAGAACTTAGATACATTTTTACATTCATCTCTAATAGTAACTCTGAACAAAACAATCTGTTTAAGGAACAGTGACAAGGCAGCTATGTGGTACATGCGCTAGACAGTTTTTTTCTCCAAAGATATTGGATATGAAAGAGATATGAAATGTATAGAACGGGTAATTCTGCAGTGTTTCATGTGCTTTGTAAAGAAAAACAAAATTGTGTATGGCTCAGTGAGAAAGTGGTGACATTATTTAGATCTCTCCTGAACTAGTCCTTCAATTGACACATACCTTAACCGTCGGTTCACTGTTCTTCTTGAGACGCCCAAGATCTCCGCAATCTGTTTAGCAGAGAAGTTAGGACAACAACATCTGCAACTGCTCTTGGGCGATTTGGTAAACCGGCCTTCCTCCAGTCTGTCCTCCCATTCGAGGTACGGTGAAACCAGGAGCAACTACAGTTTAGTCTAACGATGTTAGAGACATCGTGTTTTTAATCTTGCTTCTTCAGATCATGTTTAAATATGACGAGTACATTACCACGTTGTTGTTGCTGATCGTTGGCTTCCCGAATTAACTCGCTGAGCAAAAGCATTTCATCAACCACTTCAGATTGAAGCAGTCGCCCTCTGCTCCAGCGAACGCTCGTCGCCATGATCTCCAACCTGTTAGCATGACAAAATATATTAGTGGTAGGCTAACTACAACAAAGCTTGTTAAACAACTCTTTGAGATGCTGGCTTCAGTAACATAACCGCATTCAGTAACGCAATATTCAAAGCCTTATAAGGTCTAGTTTAACAGCGTTAATTTGAGCTTGCTCATTATTAAAGAGTTAGCACTACAAGTGTGATGACGAGTGGTAGGCTAACTACAACAAAGCTTGTTAAACAACTGTTTAAGATTGCTGGCTTCAGTAACATAACCGCATTCAGTAACGCAATATTCAAAGTCTTATAAGGTTTAGTTTAGCGGTGTAAATTTGAAGTTGCTCATTATTTAAGAGTTAGTTAGCACTAAGTGTGTTGATGAGAAGTCAGGAGCCCAGGAGGACAGGACTAGCCAAACAACTATACAAAACAAGTAACTTGGCTTAACGTTGCTAATTGATAGCTTACCTGGTTAGAACAGTCTGTATAGAATCCTGGTCATCTGAAGACAAATGTCGGGTACATGCTTCAAAAGTTCCGAAGGTTTGTGGTCTCATTTTCTGCTATTTGCCTCCACCAGAATTCGAAATCACACACAACGTGTTCGTCTCAAGACGCACTTGTTCCGGGAGTACAACGGTACTTAGGAATGGTTCGCTTGACCCGATGTTAGTTTCCTCAAGGATCACAATGACTCTTGCTTAGAGACTTGTTGCTCTTGTGGTTAGTGGTAACTGATTGAAATTTTTGTTCTCGCTGTGATATATTGTTTTTATTACTATTGCTTGCTTTTTTCCACAGGTACACTTGCACTTATAGCGGTTCATGTTGTTTAATTGTAACTTGTTTAACTACATGCTCTTATGGTTCTTCCCTTTGGCACTTACTTTGGTTGTTCACAATGTGTGCTTCATGTTTTGGCTACTCGCAATGTTTTTTGGCTATCTTGTTGTTGATCAGTGACCTATGCACTTTGTAAAGCTCTCTCTTGGAAGTCGCTTTGGATAAAAGCGTCTGCTAAATGAATAAATGTAAATGTCTTCTTCTTTGGTTCTTTTAATGGCGGTTAGCAAACAAGGTATAGGTGCATCATCGCACCTACTGGACTGAAGTGTGATACAGGATAAACCGCACAATTTTTCTTCCCCACACAAATGGACTGTCCCAAATACTAAATGATAGCTACGTAAGAGCCCACATGATCACAGTAGAACTAGGTACAGCCTAGCGCAGACACTAGGTCAAAATGGGGGTGGCTATGTTGGTCCCAACCAATAGCATGGAAGCATAGATGGTCCAAACGTGTGCAGACGTCAAAAACGGCCGTGTACAGACGTCACGGCCGTTTTTGACGTTAAAATGTAACGTCTGTACAAGAACGAGAATTCAGACGTTTTGGCACAGTTGGCGTTCCATACTGCAGCACGCACACAGAAGTCCACGTGTCGGACTTGGCACACAAGTCAGACTTGAGGTAGGCTAAGAAAACATTACAAAACTAAAGATAGTTTCTAAATGATAGGCCTACCTATCATCTTATCTTGACTAAAACATAAAAACAATATTACATGAAGCTTCATGATAAAGTAAAAGAGTATTTGCGCTCAAATGAATGCGAAAAAAATGTGCGCGCTCGCATTAACTATTGATGTCAAGAGTACAAGAGAAATGTAAATGTCCCTGCCAAAGCTGATATCAAACTTGCATCCCGGAATTGTTGTATAGTGGGTTAAGCAAGGGGAGTTTCTATAGCCGACTAGTGCTTTGTGCGCAGCAAGCTTGAAAGAAAAAAAGAGATATGAATAGGGGTCTGTGCCCCAGTATAGTTTTACCAGCCTCGTAGATACGCAATTTTTCCAGACAGCCATCCCTTGACGGTAAAAACTTACCAGATTTCGGATAAGTCACAATAACAACGTCGTCTGGTCTAAAAGTGAATTGTTCATAGTATGCAATGCTCTCAGGAGGGTGTAGCAGTTTAGGGAGATAGACTCCTTTATAGACGGTGTATAATTCCTCTTCGGTCATGCTGCTTCCAAAGTGACAGGAACCTCGCAAACACAAAGTGAACCTTGGACTATAGAACTTCCCTAGACCTCACTGATATTATCAGTCTTCTTGTCATTCTGATAAGAATAGTCTGCCTCTCTCTCTCCCTATCAGAGATATCTACCACTCTGTTATTGTGATCTAAAAACGAATGGTTTAAGTCTTAAACCAACTAGCCTACATCATCTTCTTAAACTTTAAGAAGATGATGTAGGCTAGTTATTTTAACAAACAGAACCTGTGCCACCGAGAAAGGTGTAACAAATAAACAATGTGATGTTGTAAGGAATTGCATCCACTGTTCTGAGGTCGGTCTTCCGATCAGTGCTGCATTTCAGCTCAAGTCAGTGTTGACACACAGCATTTCAAAATGAAGACACATTTGTATATTCATATCTGGCATGTAACATTCTAATATTCATTTGAATAACCATAAAAACCTTGAAGAGCCCTTTAACTAGGCTGGTGTTGATCATATACTGCAGCCAAAGTCAAGCACTGGAATTTTTCAATCCCACTCTTGCTTTTTTGTTTGCTTTTACCACTCTTTGACCACACTGATTCATGTCAATTGTCTTTCAGTTCCCCATTGGAATGGTATCAATAAATATGTCTGTGATCTTGGGGCCCATCAAAGAGAGAAAGACAAAAACGCCAATGCATCAGAGTCAAGGCCTACGTAGTCAAGGCTGGCAACCCCGTGAGCATCATCATGTAAAAACAAGTGACTGTTATCCTCCGTTAATCTCCTCACATATCAACATTAATAAATCCAATGAGCATGTGTTGTTTTCTCATTAATTACACACTATCTTCTTGTCTTCTTGATGCTTATGGACAGGCTTATATTCAAGGTTAGCTTGTGAGTTTACAGTGTCTGTCCCCAGATAATGTCCTGGAGGTTGGCAGCTGGGGAGGCAGTGCTGTAGGACCGGTCAGCAGGGGGTCTGGATGGCCTTAGCTGTCCAGTCGGACCTGGCCACCAGCAGCCTCGGTCTCTCCCCTGACCCCTGGATCAGCTCTTTACCCCTGGGAGGGGGAGATAGAGAGAGATGGCGGGGGTGAGGGAGAGATACAGAGAGATGGCGGGGGTGAGGGAGAGATACAGAGAGATGGAGGGTGGGAGGGAGAGATACAGAGAGATGGAGGGTGGGAGGGAGAGATACAGAGAGATGGAGGGTGAGATGCAGAGAGATGGAGGGTGGGAGGGAGAGATACAGAGAGATGGAGGGTGAGATGCAGAGAGATGGAGGGTGAGATACAGAGAGATGGAGGGAGAGATACAGAGAGATGGAGGGTGGGAGGGAGAGATAAAGAGAGATGGAGGGTGAGATGCAGAGAGATGGAGGGTGAGATACAGAGAGATGGAGGGAGAGATACAGAGGATGATGGAGAGAGGTCAAAAGATCCAGAAAGAGAGATGAATATGGAGAGGAAACAGAGGTGACCATGTGGGAAAGAGAAAGCCGTCAAAACAGAACTCCCAAGTTTCTATCGCCATTATTATTTTGCTTTCCATGGAATAGTTTCCATGGAAACAGAAGACCTCCTCACCGGTGGTAGTCGAGGCCTACCAGGCTGACCCCGTTAACGGCCAGGATCTGGTCACCGGGACCCAGCCTGCGGCTCCTGGCTGCAGGGGAGTCAGGAACCACAGAGCGGATAAAGATACCAGACATCCTCAGGGGAGTGTCCTGCAACCGGCCAGACAGCTCAGTGGTTCATATACAGTAGTAGAAGTATGTAGGCATGTCTGTATGCCAGTGATGTAGAAATATACTGATGTCGAAAGCTCAGTGATGGACCATTTTACTGCAGATTATGAGGTCACAGTTACTGTTAAAATACAAAAATGCATATAATGAGTGCAAAAAAGAATACACATAATAAAGAATGACATAATAGTAATTTACATAATATTATCACTATATGTATGTATAATCACTGTATAATGTGTCATGAACAGATGTCAACGGAATTACAGTTTTTTGCAATCACTAGGACCTGTTTTTCAATACTCGGGTCACATTTTCAAAACTCTTCATGCAGTTCTCCTATCCAACTTTCAGCTTGGCACAGCAGTTATTTCCCCATTCAAAATGCACTAAAATTATCAAAACATGTCATACATGTCTCAAATCAACACATTCTTCCATTACACTGACAAAGGTTGTCACCCAACAAGCACAAAAACATTGACCTAAAAAACATCAGCATTACACAATGGGTGGTGAAATGCCACATTGTCCCATGCAATAACAATTTTTGGGCCATTTTGCCTCACTGCAACCCGTTCCTCATCAGCCACAATCCTTCCACAGAGGTCATCCAGGAATGAAATGAGACGCTCGGTGTGTATAGGACAATTAGTGGTTTATGGAACAGCAGACCATCGGGTGTTGTCAATGAATGCATTTTGCACCAAATCAATGACAAATTATCCACAGATTGGCCAACACAGACTGCTGGTTGTGCTTCACGGTATGAAGACTTTAGAAAATGTAACCTAAGTATCGAAAAAAAAGTCCTAGCGATTGTCCCAAAAAACTGTAAGAGGGAAGGGAATAATAATAAAACCTCAATTAAGCATCAAGACTGCACCTTTTACACACGACCACCAGGGATCAGCAGTGTCACCGCTATAAAGAGGTGACGAGCTAGTGATGTGCCACAGCTAATAACCTGGACTCCTCTCTCGACTGTGAGTGATAGATCGTATATGCTTACTTAGAAAAGGAATGTACACTGAGATGAAAACAGGGCCCTAACCAAACACCCCCCACTGACTTCCACGTCTCTAAGAAAACACAGCACCCAGGACCACCCTGCAGCAGAACTGAACACCAGATGCAAAAGGAGAGCTGACACAGAAGGAGATAGGGGCTGCGTCTCACTACTGTCAGAAAGCCTACTTCCCTCATAGTCTGTATGGCTGCATCTCACTACTGTCAAACCCCCTACTCCCCTTCATGTATCTGCATTTACATTTTTTTAAACCCTGTTAAAACTGGGCACAAACTCATTAGGGAGATAATAGTTACTGATTGGAACTAATATTTAACGCCCAGTCCAGTGTGGATAATGTTGAGGGCAGAAAGACAAAAGAACAGTGCTTCGGAACTTTTGAGAAAATGTATGTCCCTGTACCCTGCTATTAACAACCTCTGCTTTTACCAGAGATGGATGCGTTGGATCTTTGACCTGTAAGAGCCCCACCGCCTCTCAGATAACCATCAGGCCAACTTTGGGAGGATGTGGGGAGGAGGGTGGGGGTGGAGGCGATGATGACTGTGAGTTATTCCCTGCTCTTAGTGGGCTCATGCTGAGGTCAAGGTTGATACTAACTCACTGCGGTCATGGGCACGCTCGGAGGATGGATCGTGTGTGTGTGTGTGTGGAGTTCCCCCGCTTCCTCCTGGCCACTCACCCTGGCATCCACAAGAGCCAGGCCAAGACCTCGCTCTCCTCGCTGCAGCTCCAGAGTAAAGACCTCTTGATCTTCCTCCTCCTCCTCCTCCTCCACCTCCTCCCCCAGGAGGATGCTGTCAGTGCAGTCTGCCGACAGGAAGTCTTCCTCGAACACATCTGCTGAGAGAAGAAGAAAGTCATGGGTGTTTTTCGGATTCATTGACAAAATCAGATTCCAAAAGTGACCATCTGGTTCGACTATGGCGAAGGCCGTTTTTTCATTTCGAAGAATTCAAAAACAAAGAGCTCTTTACCGTCTTCCTGGTGGTTCCCGCTGGTGAAGCTGCTCCAGGGGGGCTGACCCTCTCGCCCTCTCCCCCCGTAAGGGTGCTCTGTCTCTGGGTCTAGCGGCTCCAGGCTGTGGGGGGTGTTGGGTGGGGTGAGCAGGCAGGAGGGGTCCAGGCCCGACCTCCTCCCTCCTCCAGGCTCCAGCTCTCGGCTCTGGAGCTCCAGGCTCCGTAGCTTCTGGGTAAGGAGGTCCTCACAGGAGTCAAGCCCAGTGCTGGGGCCTCCAAGGGGGGGAGGCCCCTGGAGGGAGGCCTGGGAAAGGGGCTTCTCAGCCAGAGGAGTCTCATGAGACTGCAGACAGGCCTTAGGGAGTGCAGCCATCTTGACCAACTTTGCCTCCAGAGGGGCAGCGGCAGAACCCTGGAGGGAGGGAGAGGGTCTCGAGAGTAACCCATGCTAAGCAAGGAGGAGGTTGAAATGTGGAAGAATAGGTACACTTGTGCATTGTATGTGTGTTCCAGGAATCTCAATGAAGCCTTCCTTGTATTTTGTTACAAATGGCAAAAAATGCTACAGAAAAACTGTCTGTGTGTGTGAGAGTGTGTGTTTTACCTGTCGTGGCGTTTCCCCAGGTGTGTGAGATCCGGAGAGGGAGCAGACGAACGCCCGGAGTGTGTCGAGCTGCTCTCGGAGGGCGGGGTCTCCCACCACTCGGCCCAGCTCCAGGATGAAGCCCCCTCCAGGGAGCAGCAGGGGCGGGTGGCTGTCGAAGCTCTCCAGCACCCCGGCTGAGGAGAGAGGGAGGCGGGGTGGTGTTGCGAGGGGGCGGGGGCGGGGTGGGCAGAGGCTTGGTTAGGGTGAGAGGGAGACATTACCCCCCCCCCCCCCCCCCCCCCCAGAACACCTACCACCACCCCCACCACACCTCACCCCCCCACACCTACCACCACCCCCACCACACCTCACCCCTCCATACCTACCACCCCCCACCACACCTCACCCCCCCACACCTACCACCCCCCCACCACACCTCACCCCCCCACACCTACCACCACCCCCACCACACCTCACCCCCCCACACCTACCACCCCCCACCACACCTCACCCCTCCATACCTACCACAACCCCCACCCCCCCATACCTACCACCACCCCGCCATCTCTCCTCACCAGTGTTGTCAGCCTCCGGCCTGTCTTGAGGGGTGGGGGTCCAGGCATGGGGGCAGGGTGGTGGAGGGCTGTAGCCCGCCAGCAGGTGATGCAGCTGGGCCAGACTCAGGGAGGGGAACTCGGATCGCAGGGTGGTCCAGGAGGCCTGTGGATGATGACGTTGTGGTCATGGTCAGCATCAATCATGCTGACCACTGCTCTGTCGCTCCCAGCCCCACAACAGCCTCCCAGAGTGATCCACACACACACACACACACATACATACACCCTCCTCCAGTCTCTCTAGCTGCGTGTCTGCCTGGTGAGGTCAGGCTGCCTATGGAATGACTGGTGTTGCAGCTGGAAGTTGGAATAGCAGACTGGTTTGGCTCAAACATGTTTCATTAGGATTCACACCACAGTGTGTTGAACAGAGTGTTGAACAATGTTACATTAGATCAAGCAAGGGAACGAAATGGACAGCGAAAGAGAGAGAGAGAGAGAGAAAGACAGAGACAAAGAGTTCCCTCAGAAGATCTTAGTTGAGGTCTACAAACAGCATGTTCGTAAAGGGTGACATGGCAGAGAGGGTAGGTCAAGGGAACTGTACTGAAGTAGCCTCACGTCATTTTCCTTCACTGAGCATGAAAGGGCCTTTGTTTTCTCACTACTTAATCCTCACACAGTAATCTCCCGGTTAATCATTTCTGTAGACTGTTATATCCAACTGTGTGCGTGTGTGTATGAGAGTGAGTATTATAAGCCTGCCTATATACATGTGTATGTGTGAGTGTGTGTATGTGTGTGTTTGATTACTATACACCTGCCTGTATGTAAATGTGTGTGTGAATATGTACGTATGTGTGAGTACTGGGAAGCCTGCCTGTGTGTGTATGCGCGTGTGTGTGTGTGTGTGTGTGTGTGTGTGAGCTGACCTGCACCAGGCTCTCCCTGGGCGTGGCCAGCAGATTGACAGCAGAGGAGAGAGTGTGTGTGTGCTCCAACACCAGCTCTCCCAGACCTGCCCCAGAAGCATGAGCCCAGTCCAGCAGTAGGTCCAGGTTGGCCCGGACACACACCCCTCTTGACCACTGGTAGAAACCTGACTCAGAACCTGCGCACACACACACACACACATACACACCCAGAAAATATCATAAATCACCATATTTATTTGGTGAAGCATTGTAAAAAAAAAGAAAGAAGAAGAATTGTGTGTGTGGGCATGCGTGTGTGTGTGCACGCGTGTCCGGACGTGGGCCTCCCCACCTCTCTCCATCAGCTTGTTGAACAGAGAAGCGTTGATGAAGTAGAAGAGGTAGGCGAGCAGCTGGGAGGAGATCTCCTGGTGGACCTGACAGTCCTGGAGCAGCCGTCTGGTCTCCTTCAGAACCTCCAGGACCTGCTCCGTCTCCCCAGGGACCGGCAGACCACCGCTGCCCAGGGACGGCTCACTCTGCCTGGGCATCGGCTGCTTGCCACTCCCCTTGAAGGGGTTGCATTCCAGCAGGCCTGGCAAGATAGGGTACAGGGCCTAGGAGGGACAGAATGGAGTTGGCCGCAGCTGAAGTGGAGAAGTTTATCATGTTTCAAAAAAAGAAAAGGACTCCAGTTTCAAGACCCACTATTAACCAGTGTGTAACACACCGCACACCCCATATACAAACACACACCAAGCAAACAGGTATCACACGCACCCCGTGCACACACCACACACACACTGTACGCGCACACACCACACACACACAACACACACCACATGCACACAGTGCAGGAATGTGAGATAAGATCATTCTGCCAACAGGAGATCCCATGGTAAAGGGATGCATTTCCCATTTCGTCATCCCATTTTCTCTCTGTCTCTCTCTCTTTCTTTCTTTCTCCCTCTCTCCTCCTCCCTCTCTCCATGATGTCCTCCCTCCCTCCCCTCGCCCTTCTCTCTGGCGGTGTGACCAGAGTGCAACTCCCTCCACAGCCAGGATTAGCCTGCTGGAGCAGAGCACGACAAGGCTAGCTTTGTTCAGGATAATTGCACACAGATATCCCCAAGCCCCCCCATCTCCATACGTTCCCCCCTCCCTCCCTTCCAGCACCCCCATCTCTATACGCTCCTCCACCCCCTCCACGCCTACAACCCATATCCATATGCTCCTAACCCCACCCCTCCACACCCCATATCAATATCCATACCCTCCTTCCTTCCTTCCATCCTCCCCCCTCCCACACCCCATATCTATATACATACCCTTCTCCCTCCCTCCCTCTCTCCCTCCCTCCCCCTTCACTCCATGCCCTCCTCCCATCCAGCCTCCCTTTCATACCCTCTCCTCCCAGCCTCCAATCCAGCCTCTCCTCCAACCCCCCCAGCCTCCCATCCATCCTCTTTTCCTGTCCCCCTAGAACAGAACACCCCCCCCCTCAGCCTCCCATACAGCGTCCCTTTGTACCCCCCCAGCCTCTCTATCAGACTCACTAGACCAACCAACCCCCCCCCACTCTAGCCTCCCATCCAGCCTCTCTTCTTGTCCCACTAGACCAGCCCTGGCAGTGGGTCTACATTTTTGAATTTTGAGTCTGGCTGGTGTGGGCTTGGCATGGCCTCGCTGCTGACTGGCGACTTCTGGAAGAATCCGCCCAGGCAGATAGATCACTTTACACCAGCCATCCCCAGCTGGCTCCACATGTTACTGGATGAAAACCCCTGTAATGTTAGACTGTGGAAACGGGTGGAACTGAACCCAAACAATGTCCCGGGGGGAGGTTTACAGTTGGGAAATGTTCCTCTTGTCAGAAGTGTGTGGTGCTTGACCCAGCAATCCTCTCTCCTCCTGTATCCCACATCTACCCATGGTTGTCTCGCTGGCTAGGCCTTCGTGTGTGTGTTCATTTGTGTTTCTCTGTGGTTGTGCGGGACGTTTGTTTGTGTGTCTGTGTCTCTTGGTCAATATGTGTGTGTAATTATTTGTGTCTGTCTGCCTGTATGTGTATGTGTGTGTGTTTGGATTGCGTGTCTGGAGATAGCGTGTATACAACATTCTCGGGTGTGGCCAGTCACCAAAGCATCATCAAAACACCCACACATTTTGGATGCACCTAACCCTGAAAGGACCCTTTTTAATGTTTCTCTGGTTGGAGGGGAGATTTCCAGGCTGGTCTCTTTAGTGTTTCTCTGGTTAGATGGGAGAGTTCCAGGCTGGGGTTCTGCTCTGTGTGATTCAGATGGGAGTATACGCTGACCACGCCAGCTCTGGAGGAAACAAGTATTGAGTATGGAAACAGTCCTCTTCCTGTTCGCTCTGACAGCCTGTCTTTCTCTCTGACGCATATGTCTGCACGCACATACATTGCACACACACTTACATGCACACACACATGCGTATACAAAATCAGACACGCATACACTTTCAGACGCACACACGGAAGCCATCAATCACAGATTGTCTCACACAAACACACACACGCACATATTTTCAACTCTACATATTCCACACACACACACATTCCAAGTGTTGCCGAGTCCAGTTGTGTGCTGTCAGAGTGATAGAGCACAGCCAGCTAAAACCACAGATCTCTGACGACCATGATTGATGGGAGTCCAGAACAACCCAGACAACCACACAATCACCCCACCCACACTGCATGACCGTCCCAGACTACAATCAGACCGTAACCAGCAAACCACACGACATACAGTGATAACATGGAGGCCTGGAGCTGGTTCTCTGAAAGGGTCTCATCCCAGATCTGGGAACCTGTACTGCCAGACCGGGGGTGCAATCACCCACACTGTAGGAAAGATACACTCCTGAAGGAGGTGGTAAGGTATCTCTCTCCCTCCCTCTCTCTCTCTCTCTCTCTCTCTCTCTCTCTCTCTCTCTCTCTCTCTCTCTCTCTCTCTCTCTCTCTCTCTCTCGCTCTCTCTTGCTCTCTCGCTCTCTCTCTCTCTTTCGCTCTCTCTCTCTCTCTCTCTCTTGCTCTCTCTCTCTCTCTCGCTCTCAGAATTTCACTCCTCTCTCTTTTTTCCTCCAACCTATCTCTATCTCTCTCTCTCTCACACACACACACACACAGACACACACACACACACACTCACTCACTTTATTCTGCAAACTTAGAAATATGCCTGTCACAGTCAACGGGACGGAGGCTCACCAGTTACACTCTCCAGGAATGTCTCCAGTTTCCTCCTGCGAGACATGACACAGCTCTCCTGCCTCTTCCTTCCTCAACAGGAAACATATATGGACCATTCCTTGGCCTTCCTCTTTCTGTGAGTAAGGCCTGTGAGTGAGGCCTCTCTTTCTCATAAGCATACTAGCTGACACTGTGCTTATGTTAGCCTTCTGCTCCAGGGCATACCATGGTCATAAACTGGGTTAGGCCTGGGAGAGGTGATGGGTGTAGAGGTGTGTGGGTTAGGGTGGAGGTGATGGGTGATGGGTGTCGAGGTGATGGGTTAAGGAGGGGGTGGTGGGTGTGGAGGTGATGTGTGTGGAGGTGATGGGTGTGGAGATGTATGGGTTAGGGTGGAGATGATGGGTGGGGAGATGTATGGGTTAGGGTGGATGTGATGGGTGTGGAGACGTATGGGTTAGGGTGGAGGTGATGGGTGTGGAGATGTATGGGTTAGGGTGGATGTGATGGGTGTGGAGACGTATGGGTCAGGGTGGATGTGATGGGTGTGGAGACGTATGGGTTAGGGTGGATGTGATGGGTGTGGAGATGTATGGGTTAGGGTGGATGTGATGGGTGTGGAGACGTATGGGTTAGGGTGGATGTGATGGGTGTGGAGATGTATGGGTTAGGGTGGATGTGATGGGTGTGGAGACGTATGGGTTAGGGTGGATGTGATGGGTGTGGAGATGTATGGGTTAGGGTGGAGTCGATGGGTGGGGATGTTAGTGTGAAGGTCTACAGTTGCTATGACGTCTGTTCTTGACCCTCCAGGAAGAAGATGTGTGTTCGGACATGTGAGCTGTCATGTTCTGTCTCTGTTCGGATTCTGGTTGGTCTGGATGTGGAAAACACTAGTTTCAAATGATCATTTAAGATGGGATTCTGCTACACTGAGAGGGTTAAGTCATTTTAGGATTCAACCACCTGGCAATACTTGACCACTAGCTAATGATGGTAGCTCACACAGACACATACAGAGACATACACACAAATACACACACACACACACACACACACACGCAAACACTGACAGACAGGCACACAAATACACACAGACCGATACACACAAAGACAGACACACAAATATACACCCACCCACGCACACACACATACATTCACACACAGAGACAGACAGGATGCCACTCATGCACAGACACACACACACAAACACACACACAGCATAATGCCCTTGCTGTGCTGTGTCCCCTATCATAAAGGCCTGAGTGTGGTGGGGCTATAAGGCAGGTCTATCAGACAGTTCCCTCAGTAGAAGGCCTCTTTATGCTCCATCTCTCTGATTATTATTCTTTCTCGCGCTACCATCACGTTCTCACACGACGGCCAAGACGATCGAATGTTTAAGCCGTTTTAACAATGGAATGTTTTGCTTCGAATCTTGCCTTCTCGGTTTTTCGACTTTGTTTAAAATAACTTCCACGTGTTGAATTTTCACAAGTCCAGTTTTAGAACTTTCTCTGAATGTTCTAAAACCACCGACGTTCCAAAAGCAGTTCAAAACAGGGGTTTATGCATGTACTGTCAGTTATGGACCAAGTTTACAGTACGATGGACAGCAAGAAGCCTCACATTCTGAGATGAGAAAAAGAAAGCCACAGCCAAACCACTATCAGTAAGATCTTAAACCATACTGGTCTCATTAAAACTAAAACCCATTGTTACTAAACATAAGCTTCTGATTGGTCTGGGCAACAGACTGCTTTGCTTGAACCTGTGGAATCCTAAGAGAGCTAATGTCTGCATGTTGTGGTGGGGTTAGGCTGGCGTGTGTGTGTGTGTGTGTATACCTTGGTGAGGTAGTAAACACACTGCTGGAAGGTCAGCATGATAACCTCCTCCAGAACTGTCATGGTTTCCTCACTGGCCGACCGCACGCACGACAGACGCATTTCTAACAGGGCTGGCACACACAAACACACACATACATACTTAAATACAAACGCAAAATACACTCACTTCACGTATGAAGACAATCTGTACATTAAACCTACAGTATACTGCTACACAGAGATTAACAGACATCAGTAAAGAAGATACTGTTTCTGCGGATACAAAAATGTCCATGAACATGTAAAGGACTGTTATTTCACAAGGAATAAGTTGAGTTATTGATCAACTTGATGGCGTTACAAAGGTGGAATTCATTACCTATGTTCTCCTCCAGCTCCTCCTCCTCTTCCCCCACCTCCTGCTGTTCTCTGCGGCTCCTCCAGGCCAGCAGGGGGGGCAGCTGGTGCTGAATGAAGTTGAGCAGCTCCAGGGCGTTGGACATCCACACCACCAGGGGGCGCAGCGCTGACAGAAGCTCTGCCATGGCCAGACCTGGCTGCTCCTCTGGCTCTGAGCCCTTTCTGTGGCAATGGGAATACGAGGCACCAAAGGACTAACGACATCTGAAGTCACACACAAAGCATTGTTGGTATTGTAGTCCCACACAGTATACACAAAGACTGGGGCAGATCGACGGAGATCTGGATTAAGATTTACATTTAGTCATTTTTAGCAGACACTCTTATCCAGAGCGAGATCAAGATTCGGTATGTCTACTCACATCTCTATTTATATCTATTCATTAGTTGCGCAGGGCTATTGAACGATACCACAGAGAGTCATTTGTCCTTTTAAGATTATGTTCTGAAGGTATCGCAGATGTGATGTACAGACTTACCCTTCAGACTGACCAGTGGCCAGCTCCTTGGTGTGTTCCTGGCGAGACAAAACAGCCCACAAATCAACCAAGAAAATCATCCTCAAGCTTAAACAAGCACCGCCTCTGAGCATACATTCACCCTCACACACACACACCCACACACCCACCCCCACACACACACACACACACACACAAACTCACCCACATGGCGTTCTGGACCTGGCTAGCGGTGAGCAACAGCAGCCGACGGAGGTCTGAGGTGTGGAGCCGGGCGGCTGAGTACTGCAGGCACACGCACAGCAGGAACGCCACGCTCAGCGGAGGGCGCTCCTTGCCAGCACCGGCCATGGCGACGATCTCCGCGACGACACGCTCCTCGTGCTGCGTGCTGTAGTGCAGGGTCAGGTCCTGGCCCCAGGGGTCCTTCAGGTAAGGAGGGGCCCTTCTCTGGGGGCCCCTGGGTGTCTGGGGGTGTTGGGGCCCCTGGGGGCCCCTGGGTGTCTGGGGGTGTTGGGGCCCCTGGGGGCCCCTGGGTGTCTGGGGGTGTTGGGGCCCCTGGGGGCCCCTGGGTGTCTGGGGGTGTTGGGGCCCCTGGGGGCCCCTGGGTGTCTGGGGGTGTTGGGGCCCCTGGGGGCCCCTGGGTGTCTGGGGGCCGGGTGCTGAAGAGGAGCAGGTGGAGCAGAGCAGCTCTGCTGGAGGGGGTGTAGGGGTGCAGCTCGACAGCCAGGGGGCGGTAGCAAGCGAGCCATCAGGAGTTTCAGAGTTGACATCCTGTTTGAATGTTAGGATACAGAAACCAGATGGATTTAACAGGGAAGCATATTTTTTTAAATGCTGGCGTCTGTGTGTGTTTTCATCTCTGGACGTGTATCTAGAAGTAGAGTACACACCTGGGGTGTAGTAACCAGGCCTGTGGGGTCTTTGAACAGGAACAAATAGTGCCCCCCCAGTCCGATGACATCACCGCTGCCCAGCTCCGCCTCTTCGCTCACGGTCTCCCCGTTCCTCGTCGCCACAGCGCCGCCGAAGGGGCGGAGCCAGGTGGAGTTCCCATTGCCACGGCGACGCAAGCAACAGTGCCTCGGCTGGATGTCGGGGCCGGAGAGCTGGACGTCGACCTTTGACACCTCGCCATCCCCACTGTGTCGGCCAATCACGGTGCTCGACCCGCCGAGCAAGTAGATGATAAAGTCCTGAGGGAAGATGGAGGGAGTTATGAAGGAGTGAAGTGTGTGGGGGAGGGAGGGAGGAGGGGGTGGAGAGGAAGAAGGGTCTGAGAAAGAGACAGTGGGGTCTGCAATATCATACAGTATCTTCCACATCGCATAACTCTAACATGTCTCATATCTCTAACATGGGACCTGTGTCAGTTAGAATCATGGATGAACACAGTCTAATTGACCTCCAGCAGTAATCTGATCGCTGGGATCTGGTGGCATAAATTGGCAGTGATCCCTGTGCGCCAGCAAACAGGCTCTGGTTAATCACCATGACAACAGGACCAGCATGAGAAGATTAACCTCCCCCCCTTTGTTAAGCTTGTATTTTCCAACATGGCCAGAATTACAGAATTATTCCTCAAATGCGTTCCTTCACCCCAGTTCTAATTGTTCATGACCGCAGCACGGGGGCGAAGTTAAAACGATTATTCCATCCACTTTTCCTGTGTGATATCAGTTTAATTAGATTCCACAGTGAGTATTTGGAAGACCCATTTGCTGAGGTAAAAGTAATATGTTTGTGCGTGTGTTCAATTGGTGTGTGATCACTCCAGATAGCTCCATAACACATATGTGTGTGTTTGTGTGTGTGTGTGGCAATTTGAATCACTCAGTGCCCAGTGGTAATCAGACAGGAAACAGGGCCACTGTCGTCCCTTTCTGCTTCCTGCTCTGTGTTTTCACACACACATTTTAGGTACACACTGATCTCTCTCTGCGTCACTCTCTCTGTCCCTCGCGCTCTCTCTCTCTCTGTCTCTGTCTCTCTGTGTTTCTTTCCAGAGAAAGACCAGGGCTGTTTCTCCATCTCATGCCTCACATGTTCCTACTGCTGTTTTCTGTTCATGGAGACAGACACAGATGCTGTCTCCATGAGAAAAAGCTATGTCTGTAATATCGGGAATATCGTCATCCAACACATCCGAAAACATCCTAAAACATCACTAAAGTATCCTGCCTGTGTGTGTGTGTGAGTGTGTGTGTGTGTGTCCATGTCACTGTGATTCCAACCAGAGTCGAAGCAGGTTCAGTCTCTCAGGACAGCTTGGAACCAGAAGAAAGAGGTTTACCTCAGTGATCAATGGAGTACATGTTTATAGACTAAACACACCACAAACCTGCAACTTGCTGTGAACACTGGCCTGCTTTGAACACCCTGAGCTTGTATGTATGTATGTATGTATGAGTGTGTGTGTGTGTGTGTGTGTGTGTGTGTGTGTGTGTAGCAGATACCTGTGTGAGGCTGTACCCTCGCAGCAGGAGGAGGTAGGGGCAGTCGTGAGGAGGATGAATAAAGTACTGTGTGACACTATCGTCACTGCTCTCCGTCTCCTCCCTCTCCCACCCCTCTCCCTCCCTCGCCCCTCTCTTCTCCCCCTCTGCCGGTGCTCGCTCCATCCCTTCCTTTTGACAGGGCTCCGGGACACTTTCCTCCTGAGGGTTCATTCCAAGGTTCTCATCCTGGTTCCAAAGCTGACCCTGTTGGTGGTTCTCCTCCAGCTCCTTCTCTGGGTCGTGGCTCTGAGTGTGGTTCTGCGGTGCCGAGGCAGGGGTCTGGTCACTGAGGTCCAGCTCGCTCAGACTCCTCCACAGACTGTGGCCCCGGCCGAGGGCCTTCTCCATCAGGGAAAAGGTGACCCGCGAGCGGCTCTTCTGGAGCTTCCGGGCCTGGGCGTTGATGCCTGGGGGAGGGAGGGTAAACATGGGCCTGGAGGGCTGAGGGAGGCCTGTTCAAACAACCACATCCACTGTACACGTATGTATAAACACAGACTGGAAAAGGGCGACCCCAATATGAGTATTTTTAATGATGCAAAGAGGTATGTGTGTGTATGTGTGTGAGTGTACGTGTGTATGAATGTGTTCATGTGTGTGAGATTGTGTTTGTATGCGTGTGAGTGTGTGTGTGAGTGTGTGTGTGTGTGCCAGAGTCAACAGCGTAGGGCTACGAACAGGAAACGGCCTCTGCCTCTGGAGAGACAGGTTTGATGGGAAGAGAGCATCACCCTCAGCAGCCCAGAGCAAACGAACACAGATAGGGGACTATCACGAGCTGGGGCCACAGTAAAACAAACACATAACAGGACGCACCCCTACAGCACTTCCCAGCTGTTTCAACCCTGACCAGGGGCGTTACTGGACAGACATGACTCTACTCTACATGATTCAATTCAACTCCACCTTTCAGAGTGTGTTTGATTTGAACCCCAGGTGTGATGGGCGGGCAGTGTTACCAGCGGTGACAGTGTCTTTCTCCCTAGCCCTCTTCTCCTCCACGGTGCTCCTCCGCTGAATCTCGAAACGCCGTGCCAAACCCTCTCGGGGTTTCCATAGCGACTGCAGGAGGAGGGGTTTCTCGTTGTCGCCAACCACCCGGAAGCATTCCATCCTCCATTGGTGTTCACCCACATGGCCAATGGCGTCGCAGAGAACATAAGACTCCGCCTCCTGCTTGCCTAGTCCGTACCTTGGTGATGAAACATTTGTTACAATAAGCAGCTAGTATTGTTAGGAATTATTTTGCAAACAGTTCATACACATCCAAAAGTCAACAGTTCTTTATAAGCAGTTTACAGCCAGACTAGAGTCAGAGTAAAGATTGATTTAATTAGGAACCAATAATTGAAAATAATACTGATCCCTTCACACAATGTTGTATTGATAATCTGTTACTAAAACCTGAGGAATTACTAAAATCATCATAACCGTATTATACATGAAAAAGCAATGAGGAGGAATAACTACTTAGAATGTTCCGTGGTCTACTCTGCAAGCTCAGAAAGTTCTCCATGACTGGCCTTGTTACCAACAGCAACACGTTATTTGTGTGTGTGTGTGTGTATGTGTTTGCGTGCTTGTTTAAGTCAGGTGGCTGAGCGGTGAGGGAGTCGGGCTAGTAATCCGAAGGTCGCCAGTTCGATTCCCCGTCATGCCAACTGACGTTGTGTCCTTGGGCAAGGCACTTCACCCTACTTGCCTCGGGGGAATGTCCCTGTACTTGCTGTAAGTCGCTCTGGATAAGAGCGTCTGCTAAATGACTAAATGTAAATGTAAATGTAAATGTAAGTGTGAGTATGTGTGTTTGTGTGTGTATGTGCGTTTTCCTATATGTGTGTGTGGTTTTGTGTACGCATGTGTGTGTGTGTCGGATAGAGCAACGACAGAAGCCTTCTTTTCACAGAGAGAGAGAGAGAGAGAGAGAGAGAGAGAGAGAGAGAGAGAGAGAGAGAGAGAGAGAGAGAGAGAGAGAGAGAGAGTCTGAGCAGACCGGCCTCCAGACGTCTGTGGTCTGTTCTAGAATGTTTCCACATCGCCCATGTAAACGATGATTCTGGCATGCATGCGCTCAGCATGTTATGACAAACAGCTGGACCTGGAGAACAATGGTTCGGCTGATCTTTATTCCAGAGCACTTCGCCTCCATTGTTCCCTGCTCGTAACACGATCCACATGTTCTTGTGGAACCACCTACAGAACATGCTTCATATGGAAGATCCCGAGGAATATTACCCATTCCAACAACTCGTCCCTTGATACACAGCCAGGCACCATCTCATAGTTGAAGCAATAATAGTACTGCACTAAGTACTGCACTAAGTTCACAGAGACATTCACACATGAACAGTAAATGCACACATTCACACACACGTTAACAACATATCCAGTACAAACGATCCCACACACACACACAAACACACGCATACAAACCTCTCCAGGGCCTCTTTGACCAGCTCTTTGGCGCTGGAGTGTGTGGTGGCAAGGACACTCTTGTAGTGGGCTCCCTCACAGATCTCACTGCCAAAGATCTTGAGGATGCCCGGAGCCGTGATCTGATTCGACAGCTCGGAGGGGTCCTCAGTGACAGATAAGTCAACAGGGGTCACTAGGCGGCCATGTTGGAGAGGTCAAAACAATGACAGCACTTTAACTACTGAGCAGCACATGGACCTAGATATTTGACATACAATTAGACATGAAACGTATCACATACTGTCCACTGAAGACAGAAGACTGATAAACTGACCCTTCTGATACTGCCCGAGAAGAACCCTCAGTAAGGTTCTGTTTGGAACACTAAATCAGTCCAACAGAACCTGAGAAGGGTTCTTCTTTCAAAAGAGAAAAAGAGAAAAAGAATAAGACAGCAGTTGAATTCACGTTAGATACCAACGTACAGCTGTCCTTTCTGGCATAGCCAGGAAGAGAGGACCTGCTGTCTCCAGCCAGCGACATGGGGGCGGAGTTAGGGGCGGAGCCACGCTGGAAGACACCTGACAGGCGGTTGGTATGGCGACGGATGCGACTCCGGCTTGGCTGTCTGACGGCCACTCCCACGCTCTCGTGCGACCTTGTGGAGGAACCAGATGAGCCTGACCTGGAGGGAGGGAGGGAGGGAGGGGAAAGGGAGAGGTGAGGAGGGAGTGCGAAAGATGGAAAAAAGGAGAGAAAGAGTAAGGGAGATGAAGAGCGGGAATGAGGCAGATGAAAAGGGAGGGAGGGAGGCAGGGATGAACAGGGGGAGAAGGTAAGGTGAGTGATACAGGAGGTATATAGAATTCAGGAAAGACAGTGACAGGGGAATGATTCACAGAGGAAGTTACAGAAGCAAACAAAAAGACAGCCAGAGTGAGAAAGAGAGAGAAAACCAAAGAGCGGTTGAGGAGTAAAGAGTCCGTAGAAAAAGTCACGTCTTTCCCAATTTTGTGACAAACAAATCTAAAGGAAATATTCAACAAAACTGTTCAAGCCCTAGTATGTCTCCCACAGCCTACTCAGATTCGTATTGCAACAAATGTCAGGGTTTAGAACCGAATAATAAAGACAATAACGTAAATCACTCATTCACATTCATATATCTAATGGCCCCACTATGTACTAACCCATTGTTTTATCTAACTAGTCACATTATTCACCTTCTGTCAGTCCTGCTTACCTCTCTGCTGAAGTTTGCGATGAAATAACAGGGCAGTTTATTTCCCAGCAATCCTGTAAGCTTCTTATTTCAATAAAGGCTTAAAGATTTCTACAGTTACGTCACTTCATGGGTATAAATGCATATGTGTGAGTGTGTCTATGTTTTTCTGAATGTGGACCACTAGG
Source organism: Osmerus mordax (assembly GCF_038355195.1). Classification (NCBI taxonomy): domain Eukaryota; kingdom Metazoa; phylum Chordata; class Actinopteri; order Osmeriformes; family Osmeridae; genus Osmerus; species Osmerus mordax. The sequence goes on along the minus strand of NC_090059.1, from coordinate 6,972,486 downwards.
TTACTGCTAATGATATTATAGTCCTACATACTCTATTGGTATATGATAATGTATTAAGGGATCCATTGATTTTTTGAGAAGTTTAAACCTCAATGAATTAACGTTAAAGCTTGACCAGGTTTGAACAGCGGTAATTTCTGTATGAATTAGATTATAACACATGACTTACTGCAGTGATCCATTTTCACTCGTTTTTCTCCGAAGTTTAACAAAGCGTCTTTTGGGCGAACTAGCAGGTAAAAGTCCGGTCGCGTGTCCAGGTGGCCTCGGCGGCAGAGAACTCAGTTCCTCTGGACTCATCGGTCCGGAATTCATTTAACGCAACCAAACCAATGTTTTTTTCAGTATCTTCAAGGAAAAGCCCTACTTGTTACGCGTTCATTCAAACACCAACAACCTAACCTCTGTATCAGTTGTTGATTATACGTTCTGTTATTTATTGTCTTGTTCATCAAGACACCGCGGACAAAGCGCACCCCGCGACAGCTGCTGTCGCGGTGCATTCCATGACACGTCGTCCAGATGTTTGGGTCTCTCGCAGCTGTTCAAGAACTAGAACAGGTAACTTAAGGTACAGCCTTCTCCACCACCGAATCCACAGTATTTGGAATAGTTGGAATATGGTATCGTCCACGCTCGTTCGAGGATCCAAGTGTCTTGAAAGTTGAAAAACGTGAAAAGTTGGCTTTGGGCTGACCCCTCTTTCGGGTTGAAAAAGGGGGCGGAGAGGCAAGAGCGTACTGATGCGCGCCAGCGGCAGAGCGCAACTGCTTGGAGTCGCCAAGCACCTATAGCTAGTTGCCGACTAGTCCCCCATAGATGGCCAGACCAGGGTCCAACTATTCAACACGCACAGTCACCAGTAGCCTACTACAGCCGTTTTACACAACGCCCCTCCAATATAGAAGAAATTTGAAAAATACCAGACCATGAGATTGTCCGGTCATGGGTCGTGTGGATTGATGATGGGCTGTCCTTAACAACATTTCTCCGATTGCCATACTCACGCGCCATGAACTCCACCTACTGGCCAGAGGTATAACAGTACAACCTTATCAATCCATGTTTCACTTCCTGAAATAACCTCTGTGAGAGGTTCATTGACAGAAATGTGCAAGTTAATGTTGATACGTCGTCAACCCATAATTTTACGTTAACATTATCATCAAATCGTTCGAAGCGTACCGGTTTCTTCAACACTGACAATCAAGCCTGAGTTAAGGCTGATACAATGATGTTTACAGTTTATACAATGGACGCACGCATTGATGCTGGTTGCCTCATTTCGAAGTTGTTTCATCTATGATCCACTAGAGGGAGTACTTTTTACATTTTAAAAGACTTGGCAAGTGAAAAAAATACATCTCTAGGCAATTCCCAGTGCAATTTTGTCTAACCAACCATTATTTCTTTAGTAGCGCCGTTATTCGAAATAAGAGCATCAAATTTCCACCCAACGATCATCTATCATCCCTCGTAATTCCTCACCACTATAACATATCCTATTACGTTTTTAAAACATTCAATGACATGATTAATAAAAATCTTTAAATTTTTCTGTCAGCCTATAAAGTGTCATGTTGAAGTAAAAGCGCTATTTACTCTCATCCAACTGAATGCATCAGATAATAAGACAGTTCTTACTGAAAAACAACCTTATTACACACGTTCTCTCTCTCTCTCTCTCTCTCTCTCTCTCTCTCTCTCTCTCTCACACACACACACACACACACACACACACACACACACACACACACACGCACACGCACACGCACACGCACACACACACACACACGTCTGTCCTAAACATGCCCACAAGGGTTGACTACAGTATGTCATCCGGCAGGACGTTACAGCGGACACCAGAAGGTTACGATCACACCAGTAGTTTTAACTTTGCCTGTGACCTTGCATGGTGGGCAAGGCGAAGCAGCGTGGGTTGACGCTCAAGCTCCAGCATGGTCATGATCAGGTCATTCAGCGTCGAGGTTTCAACCCAGGGAGCCGCCCACACCCACACTGGGAGGACCCCTGGTGAGAACCGACTGAAGATCTGGTCGGACTAGACTCTGAAACAGCAGGGGGGCTTGACACGATCGGTGCTCTGGGACTCCGTCACAACCATGGTTGTCGTTGGTTATAAGTGGTTTCATGGATTTTCCATTTGTTCTAGTTTATTCCTTCAACTCCAGGAAACTAGGAACACGTTGGAACTACCAATTCTCACATCAAGTGACCATAATTCGAACGTTCTATTCTAGCAGAATCAGAATCAGAATCAGAAAGGGATTTATTCGCCATGAAAGTTTGCACAGACAAGGAATTTGCTTTGGCAGGAAGGTGCATACAATAAACATATACCTAAAATTTAAATATGTGGACTAACTATACTAAGGGTACATAAACTAGCAGTACTAAGTGGAATAAATATAAGTTGCCGTAAATTACAATATAAAAATACAAAAATACAAATATTACAAAAAATACAAATGTACAAGATACCATGTTGTGGTGCAGTGCAAAAGCAGAGTGTTTTAAGCAATAAGTCATTTGAGTCAGTGTGGTCAAGCACTAGGTTGCTTTTAAAGGGGGCAGCTATGTTGATGCAAACTAGGCTACTCTGTTTTATTTCAGTGGTGGTAGTGGCTGTGACTTGGTGAAAAAATGATGCGCTCACTTGAACTACGTTTAATTTAAATATCCCAAGTCATGATATTCTTGCCCAGTCATTGTGTCTGTGTGAGTGTGCGTGCGTGCGTGTATGTGAAGGCGGGACCTATGGGCTGTATGGGTTCCGCCTTTCATCGTGATAGCGTCCTTATGACTTTTCCTTCTCTATTGTTAACAACAGTCGACTGTGGGCTTTTTCAAATGTGTAGGCACAGAGAGGGGCGGGTACAGTATAGGGAGCGGAGCCAGCTGAGTCTCTCAGCATAAAGTGCCTCTACTTCAGCGATAAGACTTCGCGCAGCTCCACTCGAATGTGTGTGGCGAATGAGTGAGTGTGTGAGAATCTGAAGTAACTGCAAGCGCTGGAACAAAAGAACGTAGGTGGAAGGAAAGAGAGACCTGTCAGAGTCAGGAAAAGGTCCCTCGCTTGTTTTCCTGAAGGCCGGTGGCGATGGAGCGTTTATGCGGAACGAAATTCCCCTTCTGGGTGAGTATTGGGTGTTAGTTTTGGTCGCCGTTGCACCTCGTGCGTTTCAAAAGGTACTAAAAACAACGACATTGTTACACAGGGCTCTGCCTTTCCAATTTTGTTCCTGAAAATATTGAGCTGGCTTCGTTTCATGTTGTGTTTATTTTTCCGTTGCCAGCAACGTTTCATGGTCTCTCGGGTTATGGTTGTGTTATCGCAAGCCATTTATCGAGGGACAAATGCGCAAATTGGCAATGAGATCATAAGTCTTTGCGGGACTAAGGATATAGGCGGAAGCTTGTTTCACATATTTGATATCCTTCTTCAATGGCAGCAAGGTTAAACATTCCACTGTAGCGTAGCCTATTTCAGGCGCGGCAACGAAAACAGGCTTGAGCAGCTTTTTTTAGAAAGTTACAACCGTACCAGAGAGTAGGCTAGGCTATAGCCTAAGCATAGTCTACAGTTTATAAAGCGTAAAATTAAGTTAGGCTACATCGTTATCACACTTGACAGCAGCACTGCAACAGTCCCGTGTGAGGGAGGAGACAATGCTGAACAGCATATCCTCCTATCACCCTAAACCGTTAATCCTCACGTGAGACTTTACCCCTGTCTGATTTGACCTTTCCAGTGTCCAGCGCATGGTTAGCCCTAACCAAATTGAAATTGTACCGGCCTGTTGACTAAAGGATTAAGACTTGGCACCTGACTTACCTTTTTGTTTACGAGTTTACTCGAGGTGAAGACCTCAAGCTTGTGTGCTTCCCGCAACTCATACTTCAAACGGCCATAATCCTCAGAACGCGAGGGGCCCGCACCAGCCAGTGGCGAAAATCTGCTATCAATTTTGGGGGGGACAATTATATGACATTTTCTCAAGAGCAATTCCTGAGGGGTAGTGGCGGCTGCTGGTCTTTTTAAAGAGGGGAAGCTCATTTTCGGCCTACATCCTAAAAATGTTTTATTTATTTGCCTATTCACTGGCTAGTTCACCCCTGTGACACTAGCCTAGCATACTGAATGAATGAACGAACGATCTAACAAAACAATATTAATCAAGGAGGAAATGTGTAAATTAGGTTAAACTGAAACAAGGAACTTGGTGTATCATTCTATGAAATGTATGATGAAAATTGGTTAGCAATTTCGCCAAGCAAATACCAAGAAATAAGTTGCTGCAGGTTCGGTGACTTTTTGTAGTACAAAATTACTGTCTATCAAAAGGAGATGCAGTCTTTCGACAGACCCTCCAATCATCACACGGAAGCTCAGCGTCCAGGCCAGCCCACTCCTCCATTCACCCCCAGAGACGCTGAGCGTCCGAGGCCGGACATAATCTCAGCATTCATCCAATGACCGTATCAGAATCAGAATGGGATTTATTCGCCATGAAAGTTTGCACAGACAAGGATTTTGCTTTGGCAGGAAGGTGCATACAATAAACATATACCTAAAATTTAAATATGTGGACTATCTATACTAAGGGTACATAAACTAGCAGTACTAAGTGGGATTAGAATATAATTAAATATACAATAAAATAAAATATAAGTTGCTGTAAATTACAATATAAAAATACAAAAATACAAATATTACAAAAAATACAAATGTGCAAGATACCATTATTGTAATGCAGTGCAAAAAGCAGTGTGTTTTAAGCAAGAAGTCATTAGAGTCAGTGTGGTCCCTTGGCCTTGTTGAAGAGGCCAACAGCGGAAGGGAAGAAACTGTTTTTGTAGCGTGAGGTATTGGTCCTGATGGACCGCAGCCTTCTGCCGGAGGGGAGTGACTGAAACAGGGAGTGTCCAGGGTGGGAGGAGTCGGCCACAATCTACCTCGCTCGCCTCAGGGTCCTCGAGGTGTGCAGGTCCTCGAGGGTAGGCAGATTGCAGCCAATCACCTTCTCAGCAGTGCGGATGATACGCTGCAGTCTGCTCTTGTCCTTGGCAGTGGCAGCAGCGTACCAGACGGTGATGGAGGAGGTGAGGATGGACTCAATGATGGCTGAGTAGAAGTGCACCATCATTGTCTTTGGCAGGTTGAACTTCTTCAGCTGCCGAAGGAAGTACATCCTCTGTTGTGCTTTCTTGATGAGGGAGCTGATGTTCAGTTCCCACTTGAGGTCCTGGGAGAGGATAGTGCCCAGGAAGCGGAAGGACTCCACAGTGTTGACTGGGGAGTCACACAGGGTGATGGGGGTGAGTGGGGCTGTGTTCCTCCTGAAGTCCACAACCATCTCCACTGTCTTAAGAGCATTGAGCTCTAAGTTGTTCTGGCTGCACCAGGTCACTAGGTTGGCCGCTTCCCACCTATAATCAGACTCGTCTCCACCAGAGATGAGCCCAATAAGGGTGGTGTCGTCCGCAAACTTCAGGAGTTTGACGGACGGATGACTGGAGGTGCAACTGTTGGTGTACAGGGAGAAGAGCAGAGGAGAAAGGACGCAGCCCTGAGGTGATCCGGTGCTGATGGACCGGGAGTCAGAGACTTGTGTTCCCAGCTTAACGCACTGCTTCCTGTCAGACAGGAAGTCTGTGATCCACCTGCAGGTGGAATCAGGCACGTTCAGCTGGGAGAGCTTGTCCTGAAGCAGGGCGGGGATGATGGTATTGAAGGCAGAGCTGAAGTCCACAAACAGGATCCTGGCATAGGATGCTGGGGAGTCCAGGTGCTGTAGGGTGAAGTGGAGGGCCATGTTAACTGCATCGTCCACAGACCTGTTGGCTCTGTAGGCAAACTGCAGGGGGTCCAGTAGAGGGTCAGTGATGGATTTAAGGTGTGCCAGCACCAGGCGCTCGAAAGACTTCATTACCACAGAGGTCAGGGCGACGGGTCTGTAGTCATTATGTCCTGTTGGCCTTGGCTTTTTGGGCACAGGGATGATGGTGGAGGACTTGAGACAGGCTGGCACATGGCATGTCTCAAGGGAGGTGTTAAAGATGTAGGTAAACACCGAAGACAGCTGGTCAGCGCAGTGCTTGAGGGTGGCTGGAGAGACAGAGTCCGGCCCAGCTGCTTTGCGGGGATTCTGCCTCTTGAAAAGTCTGTTAACTTCACCCTCCTGAATGGAGAGAGTCGTCACTGTAGAGGGGGGGAGGTGGGAGGCCTCCTGGGTGGGAAGGGGTAGTTCAGGACTGTCCAATTGTCTTTCAAATCTGCAGTAGAACTCATTCAGGTCGTTGGCCAGGCGGGAGTCGTTAGTGGAGTGGGGGGCTCTGGGCTTGTAGTTGGTAATCTGCCTGAGCCCTCTCCAGACAGAAGCAGAGTCGTTTGCAGAGAATTGGTGTTTTAGTCTCTCTGAGTACAGTCGTTTAGCCTCACTCACCGCCTTGCTAAACCTGTTCTTCGACTCCTTGAAACTGTCTTTGTCCCCACTCCTAAACGCGGCCTCTTTCTCTGACCTCAACCTTCTGAGTTTAGCTGTAAACCAGGGTTTGTCGTTGTTGTAGCTTACCCTGGTGCGTGTTGGTATACAGCAGTCCTCACAGAAGCTGATGTATGATGTCACAGCCTCTGTGAGCTCATCCAGACTATTGGTAGCAGTCGTGAACATGTCCCAGTCAGTGCAGTCCAAGCACGCCCGCAGATCCTCCATAGCTTCACTGGTCCACTGTTTTGATGTCCTCACAGCAGGCTTACAGCGCTTTAGCTTCTGCCTGTATGCAGGAATCAGGTGGACCATGGCGTGGTCAGAGTGACCCAGTGCTGCTCGGGGGACCGCATGGTATGCTTTGCTTATTGTAGAGTAGCAGTGATCCAAGGTGTTTCCTTCTCTGGTAGGGCATTTGATGAATTGTCTATATTTTGGGAGTTCTTGAGTGAGATTGCCTTTGTTAAAGTCGCCTAGCACAATAACCAAGGAATCCGGATTTTCATGCTCCACACTCAGTATCTGGCTGGCGAGCACACGTTGAGTCTCGTTGACGCTAGCCTGCGGAGGCATGTAGACGCCAACCAGAATGAATGATGCAAACTCTCGTGGCGAGTAAAAAGATCTACAGTTAATAAAGAATGATTCCAGATCAGGAGAACAGTGCTGCAGAATCACTGTCACATCTTCACACCAGCCACTGTTAATGTAAAAACAAATACCACCGCCTTTCGTTTTGCCAGAGAGCACAGGGTCACGATCTGCTCTCAGCAGTTTGAAACCTGCTAGCTGTAGCGCAGAGTCTGGGATCAGTTCACTCAGCCATGTCTCCGTAAAGCACAAAACGGAAGATGAATGAAAGTCTCTGTTTTTCCACACCAGTAGCTGAAGTTCATCCAGTTTGTTGCTCAGTGAACGCACGTTGGAGAGAAATATCCCCGGTAACGCTGTGCGTGCCCCACGCCGACGGAGTCGCACCAGAGCACCGGCTCGTTTGCCTCTCCTACGGCGCTTCGCTGCTAGGAAAAAGCCGAGGGTGGCTTTGACTATAATTCCCACTAATTCTGCCGCTGGAAGCAGAAAAGTGGGAAATAAATCCACAGGAGTTGTAGTCCTGATGTTTAGAAGTAGTTTCGAAGCACTGAAAAAAACTGTTAAAAGCAGCCCCATTGAAGTCCATGGAAGCTGAGCTTCAACAGGGAAATGCACTGTGACGCTACGGGAATGTATGAGAAGGAAATCAGTCAGTCGACCTGCTAATATATGTAGCTGATTCTGAAAGAACTCGTCTTCGATATGAACGTGTTCTAACGCATTTAAAATGTTAACACAATAGTAAATATTTGACCATGAATTTTTTGTTTAAATTTTAGGGGACGCTGAGCTTCCCTTGCAGTCTTAAAAAAATCGCCACTGCTGAGGGGGACACCAAAATTACTGCTGAAACACATAACACATTAAAAAAGCGCCATTGTGTCCATAATAAACAAAGGGCTTTCATTGCGTGTTATTAATATTATTGAAATTACATAGTTATGTTTACAGTGATTTATTGTGGGGGACAAATCATATTTTTCCCAGGATGGGGGGGGGTCGTGTCCCCCCTGTCCCCCCTGGGATTTCCGCCTATGGCACCAGCATAGGCAATATAACAACACACAAGCCCCCGTTCTTTCTCCTCACCAGACCTGCATTGTATGCACACTTTCAACGCGAGGAAACCTTAATGTTTTCAGTCCTAGACACGTTTTCTGGGGTGACGAACTGCGCTGAGTCTCGCGTAACTTCTAATGGAAAGTAGGTCATGGCCTATTGCTCTCACCATCTCTGATGTGCCCCGTCTCCTTCTTTAGTAGAGACTCCCTGTCCTGACTCCCTGTCGTAAGGGGACTGCCTCTCCTGTTAGCTGATATGCGGGCAGCCATACGCTCTTCAGGAGGATCACGTCACCATGAGTTAACAGCTGCTCTTTAGCATCCTCCCTTGGGGCAATCCTTTAGTTGGGAGGGGCCATAGATAGACAATGTCACACAGGTGTGTGTTGATGAGTGCTGATTCTGTCTAGACAGTAAGGGTAATCATATTAGCTGTATGGTAGGCATTTTGCCTTTTTGATGATATATGTTATTATGCAATATTGCTCTAAAATATATGGTTGTTTTACATAACATTGCATTATATTAGGCATGGTTCAGATAAATGCTACACAGGGTAGGCTACTAAATTATATAAATATTGAAATATGTTCATGGGTATTCATTTTACAGTCTCGTGTTACCTATTTATAGATCTGCATTAAAATAATGAATAGTTGATTGAGTAATCTTACTTAAAACCAAGATTGATTATTGATAGTTTTAGATCATTTGTCACCAGTATAATACCCTCGTCAAAGAAGACAGAGCAGGGAACTAGGAAAATGGAGGGATGGATGGAGTGATGGATAACATGATGGATGGAGTGAGGCTGATGGATGGAGTGATATGTCAAAAAAGGGAAATGAATGGAACCAGGTAGGGAAGACTTTGAAACCGAGATAGGAAATGGGTCCGGTGGTGCAAGGATACAGAAACCAACTTTGTCTTCTATCCAGTCAGTCACTTAACACTTCTCCTGTGGAAGAGAAGAGGGGGAGAGAGAGACAGATAAGAATTACAGAGAAAACTACTCTGGGAGTGGGAGTGTGGGAGTGTGGGAGTGTGGGAGTGTGGGAGTGTGGGAGTGTGGGAGTGTGGGAGTGTGGGAGTGTGGGAGTGTGGGAGTGTGGGAGTGTGGGAGTGTGGGAGTGTGGGAGTGTGTGTGTGTGTGTGTGTGTGTGTGTGTGTGTGTGTGTGTGTGAGAGTGAGAGTGAGAGTGAGAGTGAGAGTGAGAGTGAGAGTGAGAGTGAGAGTGAGAGTGAGAGTGAGAGTGAGAGTGAGAGTGAGAGTGAGAGTGTGTGTGTGTGTGTGTGAGAGGTGGAAGGCAAGCAAGACTGAGAAACAGGGTGTGAGAGCGGAGAAATATAATCTATGAGAGAAGAGAGTGTCATTGTGTGTGTGCATGTGTAAAAGAGAGTGTGTCTGCGAGAGAGTGGTAGAGATCAGAAGGTCTGTGCTGTAATAGTGGTTCTTGTGGCCTAATTTAGAAGGAGACCAAAGTGGTTTTAAACTCCTGGGATAAAAAGGATTATAATAATGTCTCCAACACTGGACACTGTGTAACTATGTAAGTATAACAACAGCTTATAGCAATTTTCACCAAACAAAAGTAGCACTTAAAAGAATTGAACTTTTCTCTTTAACAACAGCTACATTCACAGGGAGATGGACAGGCAATTTTCCAAGAAGTGAAAGTCATCTTACATGCCTAGCATATTAAAGTCACAATTAATTTTTCCATTCCAGCTTAGTAGAAGTGCATTTGACTGCTGATCAAGAAGTCACAGGTTTAACTACTGTGTGTTCATGTGCTTTTATTTCCTCTTTCCCCAAAATCTCTCTCATTCAAACTGCTGAGGTTGCAACAACCAGGAAGTAAAAATTCCCTGACCCCCCCCCCCCCCCCCCCCCCCACCACCAAATGAGAGGGTTTTCAATGTACCGATCTTCCAATGAAAGGAGAACTGTTACCCTGTTATGGTCACAAACAATCACACAGTGAGGTCCACACTGCAGCGGCTGAGAAACAGGAATTAGATGGCTGTGGTTTTGACACTGCGGTTTAGGTGCTCGTCATGATTATACTTACAGTGTGGTTGGCTTTAAAAACCTGTTGGGTCAATCCCTCTGCCCTGTGACTCGGCAGCCTCTCTCTCTATATTTCTCTCCCTCTCTCTCTCTGTAACCCGTTTCTTTCTCAGTTACCACTCTTCATTGCACTCTCTTACCCCTGTCTCTTTCTCTCTTTTAGCCCCTTGCTCTCTCTTACCCCCCTCTCTCAACCCCCTCTCTATAGAGGTAGATTAATGCCTTAAATCCCCAAATCTACCATGATCCGCAAATGTGAATCATGATTCGCAAAGGTGAATCATGATTCGCAAAGGTGAATCATGATTCGCAAAGGTGAATCATGATTCGCAAAGGTGAATCATGATTCGCAAAGGTGAATCATGATTCGCAAATGTGTAGCCTATGTCCCCTCCCCCTCAGGCTGCCTCCAGTACACTGCCCTCCATAACAGACCTAGACACTCACAGTAGACAAAGTAAACATAGCCGGCAGCACTTCCTCTTTTTTATGGGCTTCAGCCTAGAGTAGTTCAGCATGTAGTCGACTCACTGTGCAGGCGCCGCTGTTTGATCAATCATAACCTTAAACCACCATGAAACCCCCCAAACTGACCCTGGATCCGTTTACCCTCCCCAGTCACAGCCTTACACAACCAGAGGATAAAACTGTCACTAGCCCTGCAGTTCACCGTCCCCATTAATAACCTTAAACACTAACATGAAAACCCACCTAACTGACGCTGGATCAGGGTGTGAGATAATTGGCCCATCTGAACAGAGGCAGTTAGCATGTCCATAGATGCGATTCTTCAGATCCATAGACACAGAAGGTCCTGTCTGAGTCTTGAAGCACAGTCAGATAGGGGATCTACTCTATGCAATACTTAGCTGCAGCTGGGCTGTGTTTACATCTGTTGGTGATTAAAACGTGTCTGTAATGTGTTCTGGACCAGGCTGTGCACCAGGGGCGATTCTAGGATAAGACCTTTAGGAGGTCTCAGCCCCCAATGAGAATGTGACATGGATACAGTGCCTTGCAAAAGTGTTAACCTTTAGATGTGTGAGTTCAAAATATTTCTGACGCTTCCATCAGAGTGAGTTATTTTTCCAAAACGGAAGCTAGCTAGCTTTAGTTAGCTTCCGTTACCTAGCAACCTAGCATAATACTCGTAGCAATGCTACTACCTGCTAGTGTTACTTGTTAGCCTCCTAATTGTAAATTCTGAAGCCATACTATAGCGTTTGTCATATAGTTTTTGTCTATCGGAAAATAGGCAGTTGGAATGTTCAGAATCACACATGTGCGACGCTACGCTGTGGGGCCCGCTTTCGAACGATCACATGTGCGACTCCTTAACGGGTTAAACCCCCTTGCTAATAAATCACTAATTTCACTGGATACCAATTAAGAAATTTAGTTATTATTACGCAAAATATTGAATGAATGAAAAAACTAAGAAAGTCCCTTTCACAAAACTTCAATAAATACATTTTTTTTAAAGAGCAGAAAAGAAAGTCCCTTTCTTCATGAAACCCGCATCAAATGAAACGATAATGATGTGTCAACAATAGATAAATATTGTTTTAACAATGGCTCAACTCACCCAAAAACCCAACCCAGCTTACCCTAAGAAACAATGTCACTCAACTCTTCTCTACCCTTTCTGCTTAAAACATCTCTGCAGATCATTCCTTCTACTTAGGGAGAATTAAGCTATGTCGCCACACCTTGAGGGTGGCAAATCTATCAATCATTTTTCATGTTTGACTTTCTCATCACCTCCTTCTCAATTGACATGACTCCAGCTAGGTGCTGGAGTCTGCTTTGCCCCATAGTACTCCTGAGCCAGGTATGAAGCCGACGCAAGGCACTAAAAGACCTTTCACAGCTGCAGCTGCTAACTGGTATCGTCAAGGAAACCTGAATAATAGCTTTCAGCGAAGGGAACATATCAGAGTCCCGTAGGTTGTACACTGTGAGCATGTCTTTAACAGCACCAGCCTCTCTCTTGTGCCTCAGATAGTTTTTTACAACCATCACTTCTTCTGACTTAAGGTCAATATGGTAATGTAGTGCCAGCTCTGACAAATATGGCTCAGACAAGAAGTGGTCTGAGGTTGGACTACACGCCTGAATTCCATGAAGCAATTTTTCATTCACACCAGAAAAACGCTTCTCAAGTTCAGAGATCATTCTGTCCAGACATGGAAGTAACAATTTCCCTTTGAGTTCTTCTGACTCGGAAGAACCACTGACTTCACTACCTGCCCCAGAAGTCGACCTAACAACAAATCCATCCATTCGCTTTGTCTTCTGCCTCTGTCCAGAAGATTGCTCTGGGACTGCTATCTGGTTGGCCTCACATAAGGCCTTTGTTCTGGCGTGAAGATCTGCAGCAGTGGCATCAATGCCTTTCTCCTTAAGGGAGTCAATCACTGCATCTTTGTATGGCACTGCTTGGGCAAGATCAGTGATCTCCTTTTGTAGGTCTCTGTGTTAACATGCCGTTACAGTCAAGAGAGCCTGGAACACAATCAGCAAATACACTGAGGAGAATTGACTGAGTTTTGGTAGGGAGGCACTCAATGATGGCAGGGATTTCTCAAGCACTGCATTCACTGAACGAATCTTGCATTCCCCACGTGTGTTGGACAACCGCACGAGTTCACTTGGCTGCAATCCTAACTTCCGTTGAGTGTCCACAAACTTATGGTGGTTCACAAGTGAGACGCTAAAAAAGGAATGGATACTTTCCAGCATGGTAAAAAACTTGGTGGCCTCAGAAACTGCTCTGCATGTGTGACATAACACAAGGTTCAACTCATGTGCATAACAATGCACATATATCGCTTCAGGATGCTGCTCTAGAAAATGGGCTTGCACACCCCCAACTGCCCCACTCATGACTGCTGCCCCGTCGTAAGTATGTGCCACACATTTCAACTGATCAATTCTCTACCAGTTGATATTCAATTGCAGCAGTTATTGATGTAGCATCAAAATGTGTCATCTCTGTAAGGGCTAGGAACCTCTCCTTCACTGTACCCTCCATTGAAACATATCTCACACAGTGCCAACTGTTCTGTCTTTCCATCTCTGGCCTCATCAGCCATAATGGCATACATCTTTGATTCCCTCATCTCACTGACAATAGTTACAGTTACCTCTTGTGAACAACATTCTATCATCTCATTCTGACAGGTAGACGAGAGGTATGTGCTGTTTGATGGGGGTGTATACCTCTGCAAGAAAGGATCAAACTGCCTCAGAAGTGTCATTCACTCTATTGCAATTGCCTTTACTGTGGCTTTCAACGGTTTCGCCATGACCTTGAAATGGTATTCCTTGCTTTCCCAATGTGCAGGTCACTGCCACGACACGTTTCAGGTACTCTCTTCTTTCGCTAACTTCAATGAAACTCGCTGTCTATCTGCTGTAGAACATTGCCTTGTTATAGACTTTCTTGGTCGCTGTTCCAGCAAACTACACTGTCCTTGTGATTTCATGTTTTTGAAACAAGCTCAGTGCCTTTCTCCAATTCTTGACTCCACCATTCACAAATACCTCCTGTCTAAGATTTTTACCAAATACTCGGCAAGCGAAGCATAAAGCAGCATTTGTCCTAGAGCAGTATTCTAGCCATTTTAAACTCTGGAACCAGTTTTGTTGGAAAACTCTTATGCATGCCAAACTGATCCTGTGGGTACTGAGACAGATTTGACTGTTTAGGACCTGTGTCCTTATCCCCTAAATCAAAAGAAACATATTGAGACCCTGCTGCTTTGGCTTGGTGGTCAGAATGCTGCTCTCTCTCTGTCTCTACTTCATTTGACTTCACTTATCTCCCAGAGACTCTCCCTGTTCTTCTCTTTCTTATTTTAATGCAAAAATAAACAAATAGCATATATAGTTAACTAGGAACGTTTTTGATTAAGATGTCCTGTTTAGAATGAAGTCCACTGACATATGTTCTAAATGTACTCCTGGGGCCTTATTCACAAAACATTGTATCTTATCTTAATGCAGTCAGGTAACAACCTTTTCTCTCCTTACTCTCACATGAACCTGGCTCTTTTCTTGAGAACAAATAATTGTATGTCCATCTATGGAAAAACAGTAATATCCAATGAGTGAGGGTTTGTTCCCATGCTTCAATTCACGGCCCATAAATTTTATGTAAATATTTCATAAAGCCCGAGTCTATCACGATAAGAAACATTGTGGCTACTTTAACTAAAATAATACAGTGCATCTGTTAGCTCGTTAGCTGGCAAGTGTGCAAGCAGACTAGCTGAGAGATAGCTAACATTAGCTGAAAATCTAATCTGGCTATCTGAAAAGCTAGCCAGCGAACAACTTCAGCTAACGTTCTTTCCCCCCTATTTTGACGATCTGAAACGCAAGTATCAAAACGCAAAGCGCAAGTAACTTTGTGGGCGGGACTCCGGCTCGGTTGCTATTTTGCCGGCGGGATAAATGACTTTGCGCCTGGCGCAAATCTAAAATGGGTAGGTCCGAAGTAGCTACATTACTAATGGGTGTGGTTTGGGCGTAACGTGCAATAAACCAATCAGAGCGTCATCTCACATTCCCTTTAAGAGCAGCGCTTGTTCCATGGCGGATTGCTATTATAACGGCGGATTTGCCTGGGCCGTAACAGATAGATAAGTGACATTGTATGGGAAAGGCAGAGCAGTTTTCTCATTGCACTAAATTGCCCGCTCATGCTGCTCATTCAAATTCTTATTCTTATTTTTATATAGCCTACCCTATATATATATTTTTTTATTGTTTAGTTCTTGGAATTAGTTTAACTATTGTACTTTTTTACTTAATTTAAGACCCGTATATGTTTATTGTTTGCACCTTCCTGCCACAGTAAATTCTGTGTTTGTGTAACAGGCTACATGGCGAATAAACCGAATTCTGATTCTGATTCTGATGGAGATGGGAGAACAAAACCCACCCAAATTAGCTTCGGTTAAACAGGCGTGGGGAAAATTGCCGCAATTGTTACAAATCATGTTCACATACATAGAGATTTCTCATGAAAATCTTTTTATAAACATTGAAGAAATGTAACACGCCATAAATCAAAACAATGTAACGTAGCTTCGCAGAAAGAAGACCCTGGCCTCGCCAGCAGTGTGCACGGACCAAGCTTGCGCCCTTAAAATAGCATCTGAATAATGCGCCATTGACTTTAGACCACGTTTTTCCTGGTCAGTGGCCGAATTGTTTTTCGGAAACTGCAAAATAGCACCAGGGAACGTTTGCGCCGGAACACGCCTCCTTTTTCGCTGAACCGCCCACGGGAGCCCAAGGTCATTTCGACGTGCGTCTGTAGAGGGAAAAGTCCGCTTTACGTCGAGTGCAAACTAGGAATGATACTTGCGTCTTTGACAAAGTAAATTGCGCTGGGTGCAAGATCGGGCCCTTTGACACTTAACACTGAGATGGAACTAGAACCAGACACTTTTTAAGTCACAGTCATGACGGAAACGTTCTCTCTCAGAACATTCAGCAATTTTAGTTGCTTACGTTTCAACTTGTGTTCTTAATCTGCGCCATGAAATTAACTAAGTTACCTCTTCTCCTTTGTTTTACTGGCATACTACCACGTTTGCAAACTCTTACGTTAGAGCACTAACATTTATTTAAGATAATAATAATTCATAATAATAATATATATCTTTTTTTTCCATTATTATTATTTTTAGGGGTGCTGAGATGAAATTTAGGGGTGCTTGAGCACCCCTAAAAAGGGTCTAAAATCGCCAATGCTGTGCACTCGTTACTGGGCCGCTGAGCTGAGGGCTGTCCCAGTTTGCAGGCGACCGGTCACTGCAGTAGTTCATGTCTTCAGGAGTCAGGAGAGCGCATGTCTAACTGAAAACAGATGGTGTTCAGCACCAATATTTCTTTAGCGGCCCCAGAGGTTTTCATAACAACGGCTTAAAGGATGAGCTTGCTTACTCCACTCTGTTTTTGTGTGTCTATCCTTCCCCCTCTCTCTCTCTCTCTCTCTCTCTCTCTCTCTCTCTCTCTCTCTCTCTCTCTCTCTCTCTCTCTCTCTCTCTCTCTCTCCCAGCGTGATTCAGATTCCCTCGACTGAAAGTCCCGTTCCTTTCCTCCAGTCAGAGTAGAACGTGTGAAGTTGTAGAGATAACATCCAGGATGTGGACCAAGACTGGAGGGCACCGGGTACTTCCTGTTGTCGCTCCGTGTGACATGTCAGGTGGGGTTGCACGATGCATGATGAGGAGATCTGTCTCCTCTCACAGCTTCAGTCTTCCCTCTCTTTGAATGAGCGTGCGTTCCTTTCAGCTGTGTATTACATTACGTGATTTAATGTAATTTCAGAATCCCGGCAAATTTGATTCAGGATGAGGTGGTGGGGGTGGGGCTGGTGGTTTGGGGGGTGGGGGGCTGCTTTCAATGTGATTGATGCACTCTGGAATTGTGTTTTTACAGGAAGTGCTTGTGTTCAGTCAATAGTTTTTTTTCACATTTAGCTGTTGACTTAATTCATTTATCAGCAGTTTGTTTGAAATCCTCGCTGGTCCTCATAGGCTGCACAACTGCATCAGCATTCCAATCAGAATGGCCACATGATTTCACCCTCATAGTGTCGGCTAAAATACTCTTTATAATATTAAATACTGTCTTAATAAGACAGGATCCAAATAACTCGAGAGAACAGCCCAGATAAAACCAGGACTGAGAGCTGGGTTTTGTATAATTATTTTATACCAACCTCTTTGAAAAGTGTTGGCACGCACTCATACACAGGGGAGGGGGGGGGGGGGGGGGGGGGGGGGGGGGGAAAAGAGAGAGACGGTGTGGAAGATTGAGAGGGGCTGTTGTGTTGAACTCTCACACCTTAGGCACGCATCGCGTGACCACCCCGGTTCCAGGCGAACGTACAGTCAGGTGGGCTCTGGGCTGCCCCACAGTGAAAGGAAGAGGAGCACGGCTAACAAAACACACGCTCGGTCAGGGCTATTCAGGTGTCACATCCTCACACAGCTGCAGCTACCGTATGGCTTGTGGCGCTATGTTGTGTGCGTGAATGGGCTCAATCTTTTATACACGCGCTTTGTTCCCTTTTAACGGTTTGTCTCGTGTAAGTGGCAGCCCTTAGAGGTACAGAGGAGAAAGACAGAAAAAGAATAGAGAGAAGGACACAGAGGAGAATGGCGAGGATACAGAGGAGAATAGAGACGAGGACACAGAGGAGAATAGAGACGAGGACACAGAGGAGAATAGAGACGAGGACACAGAGGAGAATAGAGAGAGGGACAGAGAGAGGACGAGGAGAGGATGCTGCCCGTGCTTCACCTTGAATTGTTTCGACCACGTGACTGGGGAGGGCAGATCCGGACGGAGAGATCTCTGACGTACGTGATTGCCATCGCTGCAGAGAGGCCATGCGCTTGTTGTCGTTCCACACTCAGGGCCTTCAAGGAGGAAAAGGAGTCTGTAAACCCAGATCTGATCCCTGGCGCACGTGGGCAGGATACACCGCTGGGGCTCGTTGGAACGCAGCGCCAAAACGACCAGCCCGATCGGGGACTGAGATAAAAAAAAAAAGCAAATCAAAAAGTAAACGCGCACGTTAGTGCGGTTCCAAAACGGGCCAATCAACCGTCTACGTAGTGCCAACTGAAAGGAAAGGCCATCGGCAAGAATCCTCCCACCTCTCTTCCTCCTCCTCCTCTCCTATCCTCCACTTTGGGAGACGACGTCCATCAAGGGGTGTGTAAGATCATGTGGTGGGATGTCACACGTGTAGGAAACGTGATCTCTTATCCCTGTGTGCAGCTGTGGTACACTAGAATCAGAATCAGAAAGGGGTTCGCACAGACAAGGAATTGACTTTGGCAGGAAGGTGCATACGTTCAATGTATAGGAGTACATCTTAAATAAGTGGTGTAAGTTGAAACAAGTCTAACCATACTATACAATACTAACAGCCTGGTTCCTGAAGTTAGCAGATCTGTTCCTGTGACTGAACATGTGTGTTTGTACTGGAAGGAGTTCTAGGTTTACATAGTGTAACTACATACACATAAACACAACATTCCTTGTCTCCTGTTCTCCATTTTCCCTCCCTACCTCCCTCCCTGGAGCTGATGGTCTTAACTGATATTGCAGTGTGTCAGGGTCAAATGATCCCAGGAACATGAATTACTGTTACTCATTCATCTTTAACTACATTTTCAAAAACCTCTGTCATTCATACGTGTTAAATGTTATGAAGGCCCCATTCAGCCCTGCCTGTTTGCAGGTTTGAATGAGCAGAAGAGAGTTCAGAAGAGTTCGACCTTCCTCCAAGTCAGTCTGAATGGGCAGGTGTACCAACCTGACCCACCTTACACAAACTCATTATGAGAACCACGCTCAGCTCACCTCCTCCCCCACCTCCCGGCAAGGTGACCTGCCTTCTTTCCCAACCGAACAAAGATTATCGACCGTATGACAGGGAGGGATGGAGTCAGATGGCTGAGCGGTTAGGGAATCAGGCCATTAATCAGAAGGTTCCCGGCCGTGCGAAATGACGCTGTGCCCTTGGGCGAGGCACTTCACCCTACTTGCCTCGGGGGGAATGTCCCTGTACTTACTGTAAGTCGCTCTGGATAAGAGCGTCTGCTAAATAACGTGATGTATGAGTCACATCCTCTCCATGGTGCCTTATCTTCCCTGCAGGTTAGCTCCGAGGGATTCCCGACACGGACTCTCCCCTCTCACGTTCCACACCTTTCTTTCAGTATTTCAATTCCGACGATTCTATAGCAGCCACTGCTGCTCCCAGACCGCTGGAGTGAAATAACGACAGTGGGAGTCCATTAGTGAAGTCTGTAGTCTGCCAGGTGTGTCAGAGAAGGGAGCTTTGATCTAGGACTTGTGATATTCCAGGTACAGGCAAGTAAACCTAATCCCAAATCTGTACTGGTTCTCTGAGATACTCAATAGGTCGGAACCCCTGGCCCTGTGTCCTACACAGGGCTGAGGGGAAGGGTGTTACAATACGTTTGGAACCGCCAAGGTTAAAGAGAGGGAAACGATTTGGAACGGGGTCGGCGCTCGGGGCGGAGTTTTACGAACACACGTGTCGGAAACAGCACTCATGCACTATGTCTGCTCCTCACCCACTGAGCCGGTGTCTGTTGTCGGAGTGTGTTCACACGCAGAGAGCGGAGAAAGCTCCCTCCCTGCGTGGAGCAATAACAAGAGAAGGAGCCGTGTTTGCTCCCGTTTACGTTTGCCCGTGTCCCAGTGCGATGGGCGGTTTCTTTTCGCCACACAACGGGCCACGGTGCGACGGACACACACTCGATCCATTTGTTGCGTTCGCGTTGTTCTTTCTCGCCCGCGTCACTCTTGCGGTCTCACCTCTGACTGGAATGTATTTTTCTTCCTGTCTTTTTCTCAGTTATTTGCCCGCCTTAAAAGTGTGATCCATTGACTTGAGCGTCTCCTCGTTCGGTGTGTCTGGTCCAGTTCCTGCCGTGCCGGTCTCCTTCCGCGCCGGTCGTTCTGTCTCGCTCTGCTGTCCGTTCTTACCGGCACACGGATGAGGACTGAGGAGGAAAGGTCAGCCCTGTGCCGCTCTAACATATGGGAAATGGGCATTAGAGAATCATCCATTTGAAGTAACTTCATCATCCCGGATGAGTGGGCTGAGGGTACAGGAGGAGACACGCTGTCTCCTGGCCGTGGGGTCGGCCCGGAGACAGCAGAAAAAGCCGACGGCAGAAAAAGCTGAATCGATTCTTGTTTGCCGAGGTCACGTTGGTAAACATTTATACAACTTAAAAGAGAAGTTGTCGTGTTGTGGACTCAGTTGGAGTGGGAGGTGGAGAAACAGGCATGGAGAAATCCTTTCACAACACACCAGATGTGGTCAGGCAGAGGGCTGTGTCGACTGTCTGGCTGCGGGGTGTGTTGCACATCTTGTGTGGAGCAGGTACAGTGTGTGTTACATGACTAGCGTGTGTTTCATGTCTGGTGTGGTGAACTATTATTGTATGAAGGCCCAGATAATTTGGTAGCTTCTGGCACACACACACACACACACACAAATACACACGCGCGCACACACATGCAAATACACACACACACACATGCAAATACACACACACACACTCACATAATATGTACACACACACACACACATACTACATGAGAGTGATGACAGAGAGAGTGAGAAGCACAGAGAGCAGGACAGCTGTGTTTATCTAGCACAGGGTCTGGGCCGCTATGCCATTACATTGTGAGCCCTTGAAAGCATGTTCACCTCCAGCTCCTACTGTGAAATCAAGGTATATAAACAAAAACATCAACATACTACTACATGTCTCTCTCTCTCTCCTTCCTTCTTCCTGTCTGCCTCTCCGACTCTCTCTCTTTCTCTGGTTCTCCCTCTCTCAAACTCTTTCCCTCCTCTCCTTCTCTACCTTCTTTACATCTGTCAATTATTGATGCGCACAACACTAGGCCCAGTGTCAGCTTTGGCAGAGAAGGATTGGAACAGCAGGTGTTGTTGGCAGTCAGCATACAGTGTCAGAGGCTGCAGATGCATACCATAGCTCCTTTCCCCTCGACGCGCTCTTGTCATTGGACACCGGTTGTCCCAGCAACCGGGAACCGTAAAGTCATTAAGGGGACGTTGATCTTGTCCGAAAAATATTAGCTGTCGTTTGTCTTCATTATATTTTCACTGTGCTCCTTCTTCCCTGTCGATCCAGGGGGGTTTAAACCGGGTTATCAGCGATGTGGAGTACTTTGCAGACAGCCCAAATTATGACCTACTGTGTCTACGTGCAAATCCGCAGAAAAGAGGACATCAGTCAGTGCGAGACGATATCTGATACCGTGTGTACATTCAGAGGATCATCAGAATATTCGTCTTCTCTTTTTGCTATTGTTTCACATGAACAGAGCAGGTTGAGGGAGGGGCAGGCTGATATCCATGGAGGGTTTTGCATGTGGTTCATGTGCTGGCGTGATCATGTGAGATGTTGTGTGTTCTCCAGGGCAACTCATTTTCTATCATCTTTCAAATCTCTTTTCTCTTTCTCGCTCTCTCTGTATCTCTCTATCTCCTTACTCTCGTCATGAATGCCTCTCTCCCTCTTGCTCTTTCCATCTCATCCTTCTTCTCTCTCTGTCCTTCTCTCTCTGTTTTCTCTCTCTGTGCTTATAGTTAAGTGGGATGCATAAAGCATGTGCTAATGTATCAAAGAATTACGTGTGCTTTCTCCTCAAGGGTCAGAGAAAAGGTTTCCCAGCTCTGGTTTTATGCAGTTTCAGAAATGGATTCTGTCCACAGGAAGCTTTCAACATCATAGCTGCCTCTGCCTGAGAAAAAGAACTCAGCTGTACATGTTGAGTTAAGAAAGTGGAAGTTGATAAAGAAAGTGTTTTGTCCGTCTCTTCATAAACGGAGTGACTAAATTCAGTTAAGTTCTGGATTTTAATACGTATTTATCAATCTGCAGATTGGGAGAGAAAACCAGTCTTCTGACCATAAATGACAACACAACACCAAGCTTAGGTCTCAACCAGGTCTCTCTCCGCTCCGAAAGCCGGAGGACCATCTTTTATAGGGCACAAGAATGTAAACATAGATTGTGACAGTCAGGCAGGAATGATGTTACAGCAGTCTCAGAGAAAAAGATTCACTGCTCCCAACACATGACAACTCTCACACTAGAGAGTTCATAGTTGGAGCTCTCCTTGTAGTCATGACAAGGACCGTTTAGTCAGTACTTTCTCCTGACCCCGAACATCTATTAACCTGACACATAAACACAATATACTGTTATTAATAGCAAGCTTACATGATAAACGTACTAACTAGTATCCAATGACTAGTTCTATTGATTAGTGATTAATGTAAGCACACAGGAAATCCCAATTTCTTCCACAAAGTATTCTAGCAGAGGCTGAGTCATGCTGTGGACAGTATGCTGACAGTAGCAGGTATTGTGTATTGCATTTGTAATGCTCAGCGGGAAATATTTGCCTGCAGACCGAGAGATTCCAGGTTCAAATCCTCCTCGTACAATCCGCTTTGGATGAGCGCTCCTGCTAAATGAATACTTTGTATTCTTTTTTTCCGTTTATTATTCATTATATTGGAGTATGCCTCTTGTGTGTCTTATCTGTTCAGGATCTATGCTCAGTGTTGCAGTGTCTCTGCATCGGGAACTGAGCTGTACTAAGGAAGCATGGAGCACACGAGTTGATACTCACAAACACACACACTCGTAGCCTACGTACACACACATCAACACGTTCATACATACACACGCGCGCGTATGCCGTTATCAGGGCATGACATTCCATCCATGAAATGTGACCTGATGTCACCGCGGAAACTGACCTGACTGAGCCCTAAGTGGTTCGGGTCAGCCCAGTCTGTGATGCTAACGTGATGAGGCCCTGCAGAGTCATCAGGGTGTTGCCCTGAGATGAACTGTCCCTCTCTCTGTCTGGGTTTACATTTACATTTAGTCATTTAGCAGACGCTCTTATCCAGGGACATTCTCCCCGAGGCAAGTAGGGTGAAGTGCCTTGCCCAAGGACACAACGTCGTTTGGCACAGCCGGGATTCGAACCAACAACCTTCTGATTAATAGCCCGACTCCCTAACCGCTCAGCCATCTGACCCCCAAAAAGGGGCCTAGCTAGTTAAAGGGGCCTAGCACAACATGCAGCACACACGAAAGCTTGCAGTAAGCGCTGCAAGCCTTTCTAGAGAATGAAAGAGCCTAGTGTTGAGGGACACGCTTGTTTCCAGTGCTCAAGAGGTCATGAAAGGTCCTCCGTCATCAGAATCTAAGATCAGCTGCTGGTTTCCTCTCCGGTGGGAGACGTGTAGAGTGTCGGCGGTGAAACTGGCGGCATGGCGGTGCTTGGGCCCCCTCCTCCTCCTCCTTCATCCCACCCTAACGCCTGTCCTCCATCTTGTCTGGTCACCCAGGAAGCCAACCGGACGCTCCACACGGACAGCCCGGACCTGCCGGTGTGTTTCCAGCTGTCCGTCCTGTCATGGCTGCCCTGCCTGTACCTCTGGGCCGTCAGCCCTCTCTACCTCCTCTACCTCAAGAAGAACAACAAAGGCTACATCATGATGTCCATCCTGAACCGGGTCAAAACGGTGAGGAGAAGGAGCTCAGGCGGCCGCGCGACACGGTCGCCGGTTCGTCAACGGTCCCGTCTCGGAGGTTGGGTTAGGGTCTTCGCCTGGGCGACTGGTGGGATGTTTCGACTTTTTGTAAATGTGTCTTTGTATTTAGTGTGTCTCTCTTTTGCTTTATCGTCCTCTATTTCTGTCTCTCTCTCTCTCTCTCTCTCTTGATTTTCTCGATATCTCTCTTTCCCTCTCTTTCTCTCCTCTGCCTCTCACTCGCCCCCCCTCCCCCCCCCTCCCAACATCTCTCTCCCTACCTCCCCTTTTCTCCTTGCTCTCCTTCTCTCCCCCCTCTCCTCTTCTCCCTCACCGCCACCCTCTCTCTCTGTCTCTCTCCCCTCTCTCTTCCCTCTCACCTCCAGGCTCTGGGTGTGGTCCTGTGGATCGTGTGCTGGACTGACCTCTTCTACACGTTCCACGAGCTGCAGAGTGGCTTCTCCCAGCCGCCCATCTACTTCGTCACTCCGCTGGTGGTCGGCATGACAATGGTAGGTGCTCGGACAAGCGGACGTGCCGGTGTAAACACACCGACCTTGGATCACTCACGCCCCTCCCTGACAAAGGGCCCGTTCTATAGATCCGGCTAGCGTACTTTGCGAAGGTTGTAGCCGCTGTATTGGGGTTTTGTCTTGATTCAGTGGCGGGTCTGGTTTCTGTAGCATTTCTGGATTGTTTTTTTGGTGGGGCTGTTTGGTCCGTGCAGTGTGTGTGACCACAGTAGCCCACAAACACAGTAACCCACATCCGCTAATACAGGGCAGGGTGAACTCGCCTGGAATGGGATTTATTGGGAGCGCGTGTACATTTTACGTTTAGTCATTTAGCAGACTCTCTTATCCAGAGCGACTTACAGTATGTGTGTGTGCCATGTGAGAGGGGGCGTCTGAGGACAGCACCGCTACCTTACATGGCCTCTGTGTTGCTGTGCTTATTTAACTGTGTACTCTCTCTCTCTCTCTCTCTCTCTCTGTCTCTCTCACACTCACACTCACACTCACTCACACACACACCACCCTCTCTCTTTAATCTTTCCCTCTCTCCAATCTCCCTCTCCTTCCCCTCTTTCTCTCCTCTCCTCTCCCCCCCCCCCCTTCCTCTCTATCTGTCCGTCGTTCTCCTCCTCCCTGTGTGTCTCTCAGCTGCTGGCGACCTTCCTGGTCCAGCTGGAGAGGCTGCGAGGCGTGCAGTCCTCCGGGGTTCTCTTCATCTTCTGGTTCGTGTCCACTCTGTGTGCCATCGTGCCTTTCCGCTCCAAGATCATCCAGGCCTCCAACCAGGTACGGTGGTTCAGACACCATCCCACACACGCAAGGCACACGAGTCTCGACTCTCTCTCTCACACACTCTCTCTGTCTCTCTCTCTCTCTCTCTCTCTCTCTCTCTCACATGGACACTCTCTCAACTCTTTTTCACTCTCTCGCTGTCTGTCTCTCTCTCATGCACAAACACACACACAAACTCTCTCTCAAACACACAGGACACTCAACTCTTTCACGCACACTCTCTCTCTAACTCTCTCACACAAACACACACACACACATACATTCATAGTTCATATTCTAAAACCTCTTTTCATCCACGTCTCCCTCTTCTTATCTACCTCTCCTCCTCTCCTCAACTGACCTCCCTCAACCTCTGAGGGAAAATGTATCACTCCTTCTCTCCTCACGTCCTCCCTCCCTCTCTAACACCCTTGTTAAAGAGCTTATGCTAGTTGGCTACTTTGTGGTGTTGGGGTCAACTGAGGTTGATAATGAGGAGGTGAGGGGAGAGGAGAGCGAGTCCAGGAGAGGGCAAGAATGCAGAAATGTGAGGATTGTGTGTGGATGGGGGTGGGAGGGGGGGGGGGCGTGATAGGATAGGAGAGGATAGGTTAGGACAGACAGGCAGACCGACAGGCAGACAGACAGATTGTGTGTGGATGGTGTGGATCCTTGTACCTCAAGGATCCATAAGATCTATACACATCCGTGTCTTAGCTTGTATAAAGGGCTTTACACATAAATCGTTTGATTTGATTTGGATTATCCCCGATGCTCTTTGCGAAAACATTTTGATTTAACCACCGGGAGCAGGAATCAGCTTTCAAATCGGCGCTGTAAACACATAGGTTGGCCTCAATATTTTCAGGCCAAGTGGTAGGCTTAACCGCATTAACTGTCCTGCCATGAAGGGTCAGGTGAGGATAGGCTGGCTAGCTGCATAGACGGCTGGCTCCTTTCAGAGACAGACCCTCGCTCTGTGTCTGTGTGTGTACAGTGTGTGTACAGTATATATGTGTGTGTGTACAGTTTGTGGGTACGCGTTCAGTATGTCTCTGTGAGTGTGCATGTGCACAGTAAGTGGGTGTGCGTATAGTATGTGTGTGTGTGTGCATGTGTGTGTATACAGTAAGTGGGTGTGTGTGTGTGTACAATGAGTGTGTGTACCGTGTATGCGGGTGTGTCCAGTATGTCTGTGTGTGGGAGCACAATGTGTGTGTGCAGTGTGCGGGTGGGTGTGTGTACTGTACTGGGTGTGTTCCTGACGTCCGCGTGTTGCAGACGGAGGGACCGGACCATCTCCGTCTCGCCACCTTCTACGTGTATTTCATCCTGCTGGTGCTGCAGCTGGTGCTCTGCTGCTTCAATGAGAAGCCTCCCCTCTTCTCCAACGTCGTCACCGACCCTGTGAGGAAACCAAATGCGCCTGTGTGTGTGGATGTGTGTGTAAGTGTGTGTGTCGATGTGAGTTTGTGTGCGTTTGTGTCAGTGGGTGTGTAGGTTGTGGTGCGTTCGCGTGTGTGCGCGCGTGTGTTCTTCTGCGTCGGTGTGCCTTCGGCAAGTGGGGGGGAGGGAGAAGAAAGGGGGAGCGTGCGAGAGAGTGTGTTGACGTGTGCTCGGGTGCCCAGCACAGCTTACTCCCAAGTGTGTTTAGAGGGAGCACACACACACACACACACACAGCTGTTGCCTCAGGCAGGGAGTCGTCTGGCTCTGTCCTCATCTGACTCGCCTGGCCTATTTATTTCCATTTCTGCGTATTCCTTCCCAGAATCCCTGTCCTGAGTCCACCGCCGGCTTCCTGTCCACCATGACCTTCTGGTGGTTCACCAGGTAACAGAACCCTGTCTGCAACACAACACAGCCCTGCCCCCCCCCCCCCTGCCCCCCCCCCCCCTGCCCCCCCCCCCCCCCCCCCCTGCTGAACCCACATAGGACTGAGATGTATTTACTGTAGTCCAAAAGATGCATAATAATACAAAGGAAAAACAGGCTAGACCAATAGGAGACAAAAAGGAACAGGACCAATCATTTTTCTTTTACAGATGTTACAAATGGTACCGTAAATATCTTTGAAATTTACATTAGAAACTGTTGGGTTGTCAGCAGTCATGGAAACATACAGATTGACCATTTTGTAATCTACTGTTATTACTGAGAAGACTATAGGCAGCACTGCAGTGTTTTGTTTGCAGTTTGTTATTGTATCTATGTGTTACGCTTTAGATACAAATCATCTTTTTTCTCTCTCCCCGCCTCTCATCTCTTTCTCTCCCACCTCTCTCTCTCTCTCTCTCTCTTCCTCTTCTCATCTCTCCATCACCTCTTTCTCTTTCCACGGCATCTCAATTTTCCTCCTACTCTCTCTTGCCTACCCCTATCATTTCTCTCGCACACACCTATTGTTCTCTCTCTTATTTGGTCTCCCTCCCTCGCCCCTCTCTCCTCCCCCACCCCCACCTCCCATCTTAGAATGGCAATCAAAGGCTACAAGAACCCTCTGGAGGCTAAGGACTTGTGGTCGCTGAACAAGAGGGACAGCTCCGAGGTGGTCGTCCCTCACCTGCTGAAGGAGTGGGAGAAAGAGCAGGCCCAGGCTCAGACCTCCAGGTAGGAGGGAGGGAGGGGGGAGAGGAGAGGGAGAGGAGAGGGAGAGAAATCTCATATTGGATCGAACTTTGCAGGTCTTGCAGGCTACAGTGTAGAGCAAATTAAATCACATTTTCTTTTTACTGCCCTTTTTACAAGCAATGTTACAGAGCGCTTCACAGATTAGCACAACCAATAAACCCCCCATTCCAGAGATGTTTGGTGATACAGACCAGCAGGTCAGGTCTGGTGGAATACAGAACCAGGGTCCGGTTGCATAAAACACCTTACATTAAGATTTTCCTTAAAGTCAGAGTTAAGGTTTCCTTAAAATATAATTGGTTGCACAAAACACCTTTAAGTCTTCTGCTTATGGTTTCCTTAAATGTTCCCTAAAGTATTTAAGGTTTTCTCCTTGAGTCTTATAATGTTGGTCTTATACTTAAGGAATCCCTTAAAGTTCTTAAAAGCGTTGCAAGAAAGACCTTAGCAACCAAAGTAAGGAAGACAACTTAAGGTACCTCTGACATAATCTTTACCGCATTGCCGAGTTTATTGAGATAAATGAACCTATATTCCAAGAAGATTGTTCCGCGTCCACGAGAACCCGATGGATACGTGTAATGATGAGCAATTGATTTTAAATGATAGATTTGACCGGCAGACAATTCATGAATTGTCCGACCGTCTAGAGTTGGATAACTTTACTTTCCGCTGCTGTGCTCTTCCAGACGTGTTGCAGTTATTAATTGCTCTACGGTTCTATGCTACTGGATCTTTTCAATCTGTAATAGCAGAGGTTTCTAACGGTCTTACTCGTCTGCTGAACCCCGTGGTTAAGTTCCTGGCAAAACAAGAGGAGGATGAGATAGCGGCGCACTTATTTAATTTTGCCGGTTTCCCGAGAGTAGGCCTATGCGGCGTGATAGACGGGACCCACATAAGGATTCCAGCGCCCGTTCAATATGAGGATCAGTTTGTCAGCGAAAAAAAAAATCAACATTCAATCAATGTCCAGTTAGTTTGTATGTAAATGAGATAACCAACGTCGTTGCACAATAGGGGTGTGCGACTGCACAATTTAGTATCGATCCGATACCAAGTAAATACAGGGCCAGTATTGCCAATACCGATGCTTTTTTCTTAGAAAAGCAGCTTATCTGACGTTACTTCACGTGCACGCCGGCAACAGGTCACAGCATAGTGGGGGAGGTGGGGGAGGGGCAAACTGAGCTTGAGCGAAGTGAGAAGAGTGGTGTTTGCACAACCACTATTATGTAAAGGGACTTGTGCGCCGAATGAAGAGAAGAGGAATTTAAACGTAAGTATCGATCTCATCACGCGAGTATCGATCGATACTGATACCAACTTTGGTATAGATACTATCGATACTTTAGATCGACCCACCCACCCCTATTGCACAGTGGCCTGGCAGTAGCCATGACGCTCGGATACTTGATGAAAGCAACGTAGCGAGGGAGTTTGAGGAGGGCACCCCGCTTGGAGACGGTGGGCATCCATGTCGTTCATGGCTCATGACACCCTTCAGGAACCCTGCCAACAGATCTCAAGTGGCCACACCATCTATCAGCTGCATTCTTGACCTTAAATTGGGCCTATAGCTGAATTTACTCGATGTTATTGCTAATAATTGATAGTACCATTCGGTCCCCTCTCCATCTCCCACACAACATGAGAACTACAACTTGGCCTGTGGAAGACACGGGCCATTGAGCGGGTCAACGGGCAGTGGAAACGCCGCTCCCACTGCCTGCATGCTGAGCTCCGTGTAGGTGCAGGCAAAGCATGCCAGATCATTTTAGCACGTGTGGTGCTGTTCGACCTATCCAAAAACGTCATTGCACATGAGGAGGATGAGCAGCATGAAGCCATTGAAGAGTTTGAAGAGGATGCAGAAGTTGAAAACAATGGCTACACTATGCGTGAGGCCATTGTGAACAATTGCTTCCGTGAAATGTGACATGCTACAAAAAAAGAATGATTCCATGTTCATGTCACAGAAACAAGTAACACTAAACAGGAAACTGGAATCAAATGTAATCATGGAATCGATTCGAATCGAATCGTGAGGTACCAAAAGATTCCCACCCCTAGTGTTTTGTGCAACCGGCCCCAGGGTCTGACCACACTCTGCACCTCCCAGCACCCGCACTGCCGAACTACTGGAATCTCCTGTCTAAACACCCTCGACACCAGAGAATGGGAGTTCCTGCTGAACTTCCACCTCTCGCCACGGTTACCATGGTGTCTGCGTTGTTATCGTTCCCACCATCCAACGCTCTCGCAATCTCTGTGTTTCATTTGGAGGCCCCTTCCATCTCTTTCTACATTTCCTTCTGTTCCCTACCCTTTTCTATCTCCACTTTTTGTGTCAAGTATTGTTCTTTCCAACCCCCCCCCCCCCCTCCATCTCCCATTCCCCCCCCTCCATTACCCCCTCCCTCCCCTGTCCCCCTCCTCCCCATTCTCCACCCTGTACTCTCTCCTTCCTGCTACCCCTCCCTCTATTCTCTCCCCCCCTATCCAGCCTGCTCCGCCAGGTGTGTCCAGCCCTGCGTGTCTTGTCTCATGCTGGGTAACTGATATCAGGTGCTAACTGGCTTAAGCCTCCTTTCACTGGTGCGCTCAGGAGAAACCTGTTTCATCGGGAGCGAGGAATTCTGTTCAAGTTGTCAGACTTCACTGAAAAACTGTTTTGTGTGAGCCTCTGCTGGAATCCAACCCTTCCACTTCCACACAAGCACACCACATCACTCTCTCTCGCTCGCTCTCTCTCTCTCTCTCTCTCTCTCTCTCACACGCACACAGATGTGTGATTTTGACACTATGTACAGTATTCACACCGAGTTTCACTCAGTGAGTGAGAAAGGAAAAAGAGACAGATAATGGGAGAAAGAGAGACAGCGCCGTTAAGGCCAGATGTAGAGAATGTCTAGTGAAAGGCTCTAACTGTTGAAGCACTGTAGGTAAAAAACACTGAATAACCTTTGTGTTGACTGTGTCCTGGAATGTGTTGGTTGGAAGCCCGATGTGTCTTAGAGGTCATGATTGGATAAAGCACTGTGTGACATTGCTTGTATTGGCTATACAAACATATATATATCGTATTTCTTTGATTAAACGCCGCAGAGTTTATTACACAATGTTCATTTTTGGTGTGGCGTTTATTCGAGGGCGGCGTTTAACTAGTAATAGAGATTTTGTGAATTGTAGCTGCAGTGCGGCCATACACAAACAAAGAATAGACAAGGAGGTCGAACACAAAGCCTAGTGTAAAATTGAAGCCGTGCGTGGGTAGTACTTAAACTGTCTCAAATACAAGTGTTCTACCTTGTGGAGAAATCTGAAGCAGCATACCGAAACGTCCTTCCACTTTAGCTTTCAAACAGAAAGCTGTGCAGAAAGCACTCACCAGCAGCAACAGATCTGTAGCACGCAAACTCGAGGTTGATGAAATGCGAATTCGCGAGTGGCAAAATACATTTTGTATTGTACACTTGTGATTTACTTGTGTAATAAATACTGTGTTTTAATTTAACCAATTAAACAACCGTTTTCAGATTTTTTAGGTGCGGTGCGGTCGTTTAAAAGACGGCGGCGTTCATTACACAATGTTCATTTTTGGTGCAGCGTATATTTGAGGGCAGCGTTATATGAGGGCAGCGTTTAATCGAAGAAATACAGTATATATATATATATATATAAAAATTAAAATAAATACTATATATATGAAATGTAATTGATGAAATGTGTTTGGACAAATGTGATTGATGAAATGGGATTGATGAAATGGGATTGATGAAATGGGATGGATCCAATGTGATTGGACAAATGTGACTGATCAAATGGGAGTGATGAGATGTGATTGGTGAGCTGGTGCTGTCCCCCAGCCCTGATGAGACGGTGACGCTGCTGTCGGAGGAGAAGAAGAAGACACCCAGGAAGCCGGCGTTCCTTCGCTCGCTGCTCAGGACCTTCGGACCCTACTTTCTGATTGGCTCGGCCTACAAGCTGCTGCAGGACATCATCACCTTCGTCAACCCTCAGCTCCTCAGGTAGGGGGCGGGGCCTCTTCTGTTCTGGTCACGCCTATGTCGGACCTGCAAAATCCTTTGGGACCTTTCATCTCTCCTTGTTTATTGACTTTAGAACATTTGATAGATTCAGCAGAGGTGTTTTTATATATACATATTGTATATGTATTTTTGGGGCGTTTGTCATACCTTATTGGACAGTGTTAAGTGACGTGTGACAAGAAAGGCAGGTAGAGAGAGAGAGAGAGAGAGAGAGAGAGAGAGAGAAATCATGCAGCAAAGGGCCAAGGAACCCAGGCCGCTGCTCACTCATCAGGTGAGCTACCGGGGCGATCCCCAGCAGAGTTTTGTATCCATAGCGACGGATGAGTAGTGCATGCAGACGGTACAGCAGAAGATCAGGGATCAGAAGTGCGTCGTTCTGAGCGCATGACAGTGGTCAGGGTCAAGGAACAGCCACGATGCCATAGAAACGGCTTTCTAGAACAGTACCATCCATGTTAATCCTTCTAGAACCAGCGTTAATTACTGTACAAGGCCAGTAGAGGAGAGTACAGCACAGAATCATGAAACAGAACCTAGACACAGCCACCTAGAACTAACCGGCCGCTTAAACAACAGGACTGGAGTTCTAGAATTCGGGTCGATCGAATGTGAAGATGCGAAGGTCTAAGCAGTACAAAGAGAAAGCAAACATTTGACTGTATGGAAATAATAGGTCGGACGTAAACATGGGTTCACTAGCCGTGTAATGTTCGGTGTGAAGTGTACTGTCCCTGGTGTGTTTGCATGTGCCACTGTGTTCATTCATCACTTTGTGGTCTGTTTTGTTTGTGATTCAAATGTGTTTCCTCCTCCGAATGTGTCCTATCTCTCTCTCGCTCCCTCTCTCTCTTTTTCTCTCTCGCCCTTTCTCTCCCTGTCTCTCTTTCTGTCCTCCTCCCCCTCCTCCCCCCCCCCCCCCTCTCGTCTCTCGCTCCCCCTTCTCTCCCTCCTTCAGGATGTTGATCTCGTTCACCAAGGAGGAGAACGTTCCGTACTGGTGGGGCTACGCTCTGGCGTTCCTCATGTTCTTCGTGGCGTTCCTGCAGACCCTCATCCTGCACCAGCACTTCCAGTACTGCTTTGTCACCGGCATGAGGCTCCGCACAGCCATCATAGGGGCCATCTACAGGAAGGTACACGCACGGGCAAGCACACACACACACACGCACAGTACAAACACACACTGATACACACACCGACAGATACATACATAGAAACACAAACTACAAACACACGTGGCTTTTTAGCCAATTAAGACTAAGACCCAAACACCTACACAAAAAGACACACACACACACGTTTGACCCTTCCCAGGAGTCTGTTACCCCAGTGTTCCCCTCCCCGCCCAGTCTCTGGTGATCACCAACGCTGCCAAGCGCTCCTCTACCGTGGGGGAGATCGTCAACCTGATGTCTGTGGACGCCCAGAGATTCATGGACCTCACCACCTTCCTCAACATGCTGTGGTCCGCCCCCCTGCAGATCGTCCTGGCGCTCTACTTCCTGTGGCAGGTGGGTGGCCACAACCAATCAGAGAGTCAGTACATGTAACCCCCCCCACCCACTCCCAAGTGGGTGGGGGGGGGGGGGGGGTTACATGTACTCTCTGATTGGTGACCCATCCATATTCCTCCTGCTGTGATAATCTGTATGTGTGGCGCCCTCTGTGGAGACAGACATTACCGGTTGATAACTCTCTGTGTTGATTGAGCATGTTTCCTGGGGTTGAATATCCTACTCTGGTTTGTATGGATTTTTCGCAGTGATGGATCAGTGGGATGTATTGAAGAGCCAGGTCTGGTGAGGTTAATCTGTTTGTTTGTGTGTGTATGTGTGTGTTTTATGTGTGTGTTACAGAACCTCGGTCCGTCCGTGCTAGCCGGTGTGGCTGTGATGGTGCTCCTTATCCCGTTAAATGCTGCCATCGCTGTGAAGACCAGAGCCTTTCAGGTACCGGTAGAACACCAGGACACACACATACACACACACATACACACACACAAACACGCGCGCACACACATCCCCAAACACATGCACACCAAATACCTAACACACACACACACAGCTGTTTATATGTACAGAGTGTACACAAGTCACGGTGAGTTGTACACAAAGAGAATCCCGACCGCAGCCTCCGCTTGAAGTCAGACACCTGGAGATGAAACAGCGACTCTGTCTGCTTCTCAGCTGGTTCAGCTTCTCCACCAGTTTCCTCCCCCCAGAAGATCCAAATCGAGACGTTCCTTCCGTATTAAAAGACATAATTTGATATTGCATTATTCAGGGGCATGTTTTTCTTCAAAGAAGTTGCACCGCTAGCGTATGAAGATAAAACACAAATACCGTTTTCCTTTTGAGCTTGTTTTGCAAACTTATCTGTGCTGCTCTCTGTGGTTTGCTTTGAAGTGCACGGTTCCTTCTCCTTTGGAACTTTTCAAAGCATCTTTAAATGCAGGATATTTTTTACTTTGAAATATAAATAACACATACATATTTAGTCCTAGTCAACGGATAATCCTTTTTTTTAAATAATTCTCATTCGAAGCATTTCATTAAATAATCTTCTCTGTTGTGTTATTTTGCATTTGTTCTCCCTATCTTTCTCTCCTCTCCATCTCTCTCCCTCCCTCCCCCTCCCCCAGGTGGAGCAGATGCGGTACAAGGACTCTCGTATTAAGCTGATGAACGAGATCCTGAACGGGATCAAGGTGTTGAAGTTGTACGCTTGGGAGAACTCCTTCATGGACCAGGTCTTGGCCATCCGCCAGAAGGAGCTCATGGTTCTGAAGAAGACAGCCTACCTCGGCTCCCTGTCTACCATGGCCTGGACCAGCGCCCCCTTCCTGGTACGAACCGACACAACACACCCTCCTCACTTGACAGCCTCTTTGTTGCTGGGAAGAGACATAGGAAGACAGTTTAAACCAACTTCGTTTCCAGGAAGTGACACGGGAAGACATTTTAGACCAACTCTGTTGCTAGGAAGTGAAACAGGAAGGCAGTTTATACCATGAGCTCCATATAAAGTTGCTATTCATCCAAATATGAGAGATATTGCCATGACTCAACATGAACACAAACGCCAGGAGGCTGTTGAATAGAGAGAGTGAGTCATTTTTAAGTGCAGGTAGGAGAGACAGCGTGAGCAATGCACGAGTTTCTCCCAAATCTGCTCCAATGCTGGTTCCCTGATGGCCCCTGTTCAGGTTGCCTTGACGACGTTTGCGGTGTACGTGACGGTCGATGAGAACAACATCCTGGACGCAGAGAAGGCCTTCGTGTCCCTGTCTCTCTTCAACATCCTCCGCTTTCCCCTCAACATGCTGCCTCAGGTCATCAGCAGCCTCGTACAGGTGAGCCCTCGACTCCTCCTGCTCCCTCTCTCATTGCCCCTTTCCCTCCTCTCCTCCTCCTCCCTCTCTCATTGCCCCTTTCCCTCCTCTCCTGCTCCTCCCTCTCTCATTGCCCCTTTCCCTCCTCTCCTCCTCCCTCTCTCATTGCCCCTTTCCCTCCTCTCCTCCTCCCTCTCTCATTGCCCCTTTCCCTCCTCTCCTCCTCCCTCTCTCATTGCCCCTTTCCCTCCTCTCCTCCTCCTCCCTCTCTCATTGCCCCTTTCCCTCCTCTCCTCCTCCCTCTCTCATTGCCCCTTTCCCTCCTCCTCCCTCTCTCATTGCCCCTTTCCCTCCTCTCCTGCTCCTCCCTCTCTCATTGCCCCTTTCCCTCCTCCTCCCTCTCTCATTGCCCCTTTCCCTCCTCTCCTGCTCCTCCCTCTCTCATTGCCCCTTTCCCTCCTCCCTCTCTCATTGCCCCTTTCCCTCCTCTCCTGCTCCTCTCTCTCTCATTGCCCCTTTCCCTCCTCTCCTGCTCCTCCCTCTCTCATTGCCCCTTTCCCTCCTCTCCTCCTCCTCCCTCTCTCATTGCCCCTTTCCCTCCTCTCCTCCTCCTCCCTCTCTCATTGCCCCTTTCCCTCCTCTCCTCCTCCTCCCTCTCTCATTGCCCCTTTCCCTCCTCTCCTCCTCCCTCTCTCTCATTGCCCATTTCCCTCCTCTCCTCCTCCCTCTCTCATTGCCCCTTTCCCTCCTCTCCTCCTCCTCCCTCTCTCATTGCCCCTTTCCCTCCTCTCCTCCTCCTCCCTCTCTCATTGCCCCTTTCCCTCCTCTCCTCCTCCCTCTCTCTCATTGCCCATTTCCCTCCTCTCCTCCTCCCTCTCTCATTGCCCCTTTCCCTCCTCTCCTGCTCCTCCCTCTCTCATTGCCCCTTTCCCTCCTCTCCTGCTCCTCCCTCTCTCATTGCCCCTTTCCCTCCTCTCCTCCTCCTCCCTCTCTCATTGCCCCTTTCCCTCCTCTCCTCCTCCCTCTCTCACTCATTCTCTGTCGTCATGATGAGAACATGTATCTATTGTATAAACAGGACCCTGCAGACCAAATGCTCTGGTAAAAATAACATTTACATTACTTTGTGTGTGTGTATGTGTGTGCTTGCGTGTGTGCGTGCATGTGTGGCGGGGCTCCAGGCGAGTGTGTCTCTGAAGCGTATTCAGAATTTCCTGAGTCACGATGAGCTGGACCCAGAGTCTGTGGACAGAGCCAACATTGCCTCAGGTAAAACCATGTGTCCCCCCCACCACACACACACACACGCACACACGCACACACTCCCTGCCGCGTCTCGCCAGGCAGGTTCCCACTTGTCGACTAGAGGAGAGAATAGTCACGGGTTCACAGAGTGGTAGAGGGCTGTTCTGTCTAGTCATGCTAACACTGGCTGTTTTCATGCCGGCACTTTGGAAAGTGTTTCTTTGTGTTTCTAAGCCTGGGCTCAGTCAGTCAGTTATGTTTGTGCTCTGGGCTGCACTGAAGCCCATTGCGATGTTTGTTTTGTCATGATTGAATCCATTAGGCTGTGAGTCAGCATTTCACGAAGTGTCGTTTTTTTTCAGTCGTTGACCTGCAAAGCATTCCCCAAACTCGTTTTGAAAAGATAATGCTGTCATTCTTAGCCGTCACATCCGGGTTGCTCTGCAGGAGGTAGTGATGTTCCGGTGTGTTCTCTTCCAGACTGTGCTGTCACCGTGGTCAACGGCAAGTTCACCTGGACCAAAGAGGACCCCCCTGTCCTGCACAGGTACGCCCTCCAGTTAGACCAGCAGCAGAGTCTGTCTGTGTGCCACTGATGGCACTGATGAATGAGTGAATGAACGGTGTCTCCTCAGTATCAACTTTATGAACGAGTGAAGGATGTCTCCAGTATCCACCTTATGAATGAGAGAATAAAGTCCTCAGTATCAACCGTATGAATGGGTGAATGCTTATGTGTGTCTGTAGTATCAACCGTGTGAATGAGTGAATCATGTCTCTAGTATCAACCATATGAATGAATGAATAAAGTCCTCAGTATTAGCCTCATGGATGAGTGAATGCTTATGTGTGTCTGTAGTATCAACCTTATGAATGAGTGAATGTGTATGTGTCTCCAGCATCAGCCTGATGGTGCCGCAGGGCTCCCTGCTGGCTGTGGTGGGTCATGTAGGCTGTGGGAAGTCCTCGCTGATCTCGGCCCTGCTGGGAGAGATGGAGAAGCTGGATGGGGAGATCTCTATACGGGTATGTTTTCCTGGAAATTGACTTGTTTGCATTTAGATATGTTTTTTTTTTTTGCTGTAAAGATTAACGTTTTCATCTGTTGGGTAGCTTGAGGCAGAATGGTCGAGCATCGTTCTCCTGTACTGAGTCCCTGTCTTTCTGTCCTTTCTCCTTTTCCTGTTTGCCTTTCTTCTCCTCTCTCAACCTCTTCTACTCTCCTCCTTCTCTAACTCCTCCACCCGTTCTCCTCCTCTGCTCACTTCTCCTTCTTCCACTCCCCCTCCCGTCCTCCCTCCATCCTCTCTTCTTCCTCCTCTCCTATCCCCTCCCCTCCCCCTCTCTCAATCCTCTCTTCCTCCTCCTCTCCCATCCTCTCCTCTCCCATCCTCCTCCTCTACCCTCCTCCCCCCATCCTCCCTTCTTTCTCCTCTCCTCTCCTCTCCCCCTCCCCTCCTCCTCCCCCCCCCCCCCTTCCTCCTCCTCTCCTCCAGGGCTCTCTGGCTTACGTACCCCAGCAGGCCTGGATCCAGAACGCCACGCTGAGAGACAACATCCTGTTTGGGAAGCCCTTCAATGAGCCCAAGTACCGCTGCATCCTGGAGGCCTGCGCCCTGACCACTGACCTTGAAGTGCTTCCTGGAGGGGACCAGACAGAGATCGGGGAGAAGGTACGGGCCTCCCTGACGCCCCCCCCCCCCTCACCCTGGGTCTTCATAGTCTGAAGAAAGCGTGCCATTCGTGGTTCCTCTACAGGCGACCACATGTAGTGCTGCACTGACGGCTCTGTGCGTGCCTTTGTTTATCTCTCCCTCCATCCCTACCTCTTTCTCTCCCTCGACCTCGCCCGTCCATATGTCCATTCTTCCCTTGCTCCCACTCTTCATCCATCCCTCTCTCTCTCTCTCTCTCTCTCTCTCTCCCTAACTCCTTCCATCCTCCCTACATCCATCCATCCCTACCTCTCTCTCTCCCTAACTCCATCTCTCACTCGATTCATCCATCTGTCCCCAACTCTCTCCCTCTATCCCTTGCCTCATTCCTCCATCCATCCTTCGACTCTTCAACCGTCCATCCCTATCTCCCCCCCTCCCCCCCCCCCCCCGACTCCCCCCCCTCCCCCCTCCAGGGTATAAACCTGTCTGGGGGGCAGAGACAGAGGGTGAGCATCGCCAGGGCTCTGTACAGCGAAGCGGACGTCTACCTGCTGGACGACCCGCTGTCTGCGGTCGACGCCCACGTGGCCAAGCACATCTTCGACAAAGTGATGGGCCCCGATGGGGCGCTCAAGGACAAGGTGAGACCCCAGGGGAGACGCAACCTCCCCTTCCGAGGAGGTTGACCTCCGGCGTCTTTGGCAAACCCACTGCAGTCTCGCCCCACTTTAGCGCGCGCGCACGCGCACACACGCGTGCTCTCACACACTCGTGTGCTCTCTCTCTCTCACACACACCCTTTCTCTCTCTCGCACACACACACGTTCACACAAACACACACACATTACATGGGCTGGTAGTCAGCCTGGAAGGCTTGTCGAGACTTGCAGTAGTGGAGTAAGACCAGTCAGAGGAAGTTGTAACTCTTATCTGGTTTATGGTTTTAGACTCTCTTAACTGCTTCACGATAGATCATGTTTATGACTCAGAGGTAAGCTGTTAGAAGTATATACCTAGAATGAGTGTGTTAACGCACTCTCAAGTAGATTCAGGGCCCTGTATATCTGGACAGGGTGAAGTAAGGTTTACAGAGAGACTTATGAATAACTCTTCATGCTGTATGTGTGTGTGTGTGTGTGTGTGTGTGTGTGTGTGTGTGTGTGTGTGTGTGTGTGTGTGTGTGTGTGTGTGTGTGTGTGTATGGGTACAGTCATGGCCATAAGTTTGGGCAATGACAAATGTTGTGTTTTGCAAAGTTTGCTGGTTTAGTATTTGAGGAAACAGTTTTCACATGTTTATATAGAATACTGGAATACAATAAGGCACATTTCATATTTTTTTAAGCTTTTTTGGGGCGAACATTTTCAATACAAATAGTCGCCTCTTTTACAGCAGTCAATCTACTCAATCTGAAAGATAGTGATTTCACTTGGCTAGAACTAGTTCACACTTTCCCCTGTGCTGAGGATATGACTTACTGAAATCATGTTAGTAGGCATTTTATGCCAAGGCCCAGCAAGCTTTGCAAACACAAAATGTATGTCGCTCCCAATACTTTTGGCCACGGCTGTATGTGTGTGAGCGAGAGTGAGTGACGTGTGTCAGAAAGCGTGAGTGAGAGAGCATTCGCGTGTGTGTGTGTGTGTGTGTGAGATCACATCTCTTCAGGGTGTCGCCTCTGTCTTCATGCATCAAACCAAACAAGGTGTTCCCCCCCTGCTCCTCGTTTCCCTCCAGACGCGGATCCTGGTGACGCACGGCATCAGCTTCCTGCCGCAGGTGGACAACATCATGGTGCTGGTGGACGGGCGCGTGTCAGAGATGGGCTCCTACCAGGCCCTGCTCAAGGAGAACGGGGCCTTCGCAGAGTTCCTCCGGAACTACTCCCTTGAGGACATCATAGAGGAGGAGGAGGCCACAGGTGTGTGTGAGGGGGCTATAGTGTGTGTGTGGTTGTTTACATTTACATTTAGTCATTTAGCAGACGCTCTTATCCAGAGCGACTTACAGTAAGTACAGGGACATTCCCCCAAGGCAAGTAGGGTGAAGTGCCTTGCCCAAGGACACAACGTCAGTTGGCATGACCGGGAATCGAACTGGCAACCTTCGGATTACTAGCCCGATTCCATAACCGCTCAGCCACCTGACTCCCGTCAGTTGAGTGTGTGTGTGTGTGGGAGTAGATCCTGTAACATTTTGAGGTGTGTGTGAAACGAGGCCGCCTATACGTAACTAACACCGACCTGGCAATAGCTCAGACACAAAACATTCTAACGATGTGATAATTGAACAGTGATTGCTTTTCTCCCTTCCATGAAGCCGACCTATTATCCGTGGACCCCCAGAACAGTTTCATCATTTCCATGTCATTATCCCCACAGAGGCCTTGATTGATGACGAAGAGTTCCCTGACGACGCCCTTAGCAACCACACAGATATGGTGTCCAACGAGCCGGTGGTAAACGAAGAGAAAAGAAAGTTCATAAGGTACACAGAGAAGCGGAACAAATCCACCTTTGCAGAGGGATGGAAGTTCACGGAACCCCTGTTCTCTGCTTCCCGACCCCTGCGTGACCCCTGACCCCTCTCCCATGTCCCCCCGTCCTTCGCTGCAGCGCTGACCCCTCTTCCTTGACCTTTGACCCCTCGCAGGCAGATTAGCATCATCTCGTCGGATGTGGAGAACCCCAAGACGAGGTCGGTGAGGAAGCGCCTGTGCAGCGAGCGGAAGCATCCGGAGCCCCTACCGGAGAAGACGGTGCCATCCAAGGAGAAGCTGATCCAGGCGGAGACCACCGAGACGGGCCGGGTGAGCGGAGGGCTCCGGCGTCGCCGGGGGGACACACACACACACGCCCCGGTCGTCCCCGTGACCGTCGCAGTGCCGACTGTGACGTGGAGTTTTTTTTTTTTTCGTTTTTTTTTCTCCCACGCACGAAGATACTGTGATTTTGATTATTGGACATTCTCCGCCCCTCATCCTCCCCCCACCCCCCCCCCCCCCCCCCCCCCCCGCCCAGGTGAAGCTGAAGGTGTTCCTGGAGTACGCCCGGGCGGTGGGGCCCGTGCTCTCCGTCTTCATCTGCTTCCTGTACTGCTGCCAGAACGCCGCCGCCATCGGCGCCAACATCTGGCTGAGCCAGTGGACCAACGACGCGGGACTGAACGACACGCAGGCCAACGTGCCCATGAGGGTGGGGGTGTACGCCGCGCTGGGCATCGCGCAGGGTGAGATCTCCTCAGATCCCTTTTAGATCGAGTCGATCCCCACGGAAGATCGCCTCAGGATAGGGATGTATGGCAGGAGACAGTTCACTTTGAGCTCCTCGCGTATCAAACATCAAACCTTGGCCTGGGGGGTAAAAATGAGGGTTTTATTCTTTTGCATTCAAATTGAAAGTCATTGCCTAGAAACATATGTTGAAAACATATCTGCCAGTTAATTCAATGCAGTGATTCATCCCACAATGAATCACTGTGAAGTGTGGTATGATTTCCGGTGAATGGCGTGCTAACCTTCTCACAGTCTAGTCTTAACTTCTCGGGTTATTGTGGAGTTCACATCCAACATGGAGGAAATCTACTTTGACGCACAGTCCCAAAGAACTCCACCGCCCTCTCAATTTCAACTCCACGTCTTCTCTCTCTCTCTCTCTCTCTCCCCTTTACCTCCGCTCTCTTCCTCCTCTCTCCTCCTCTACCCTCTTACTCCACCTCCCTCCTCCTCCTCCGCTCTCTTCCTCCTCTCTCCTCCTCTACCCTCTTACTCCACCTCCCTCCTCCTCCTCCGCTCTCTTCCTCCTCTCTCCTCCTCTACCCTCTTACTCCACCTCCCTCCTCCTCCTCCGCTCTCTTCCTCCTCTCTCTCTCCTCCTCTACCCTCTTACTCCACCTCCCTCCTCCTCCTCCGCTCTCTTCCTCCTCCCTCTCTCCTCCTCTACCCTCTTACTCCACCTCCCTCCTCCTCCTCCGCTCTCTTCCTCCTCCCTCTCTCCTCCTCTACCCTCTTACTCCACCTCCCTCCTCCTCCGCTCTCTTCCTCTCTCTCTCTCTCCTCCTCTACCCTCTTACTCCACCTCCCTCCTCCTCCTCCGCTCTCTTCCTCCTCCCTCTCTCCTCCTCTACCCTCTTACTCCACCTCCCTCCTCCTCCTCCGCTCTCTTCCTCCTCCCTCTCTCCTCCTCTACCCTCTTACTCCACCTCCCTCCTCCTCCGCTCTCTTCCTCTCTCTCTCCTCCTCTACCCTCTTACTCCACCTCTCTCCTCCTCC
>NC_090059.1:6891997-6930411 GCF_038355195.1 Osmerus mordax | reverse complement strand
AGAGAGAGAGATAGATGGAGAGAAAAAAAGAGAGAGATATGATAGTGGGATACTGTACGTCACTGACCAAACCAGTGAACAACACACTCTATTTCTGTACTTCTCACATTAACACACACGCACAAACACACACGCACTCAGACACAGACATATTTACACGCACAGACCTGCCTGTTAGCACATCTATGAGGCTTATTAGCAAGGTTCCATGGTATCTCAATACATGGAATCTCAACCTCAATCCTACTACCCCCTCCATGGATCAATCCCTGCTACTGCACACACATCCTCTCATGCACACACACTACCTCTCACACACACGCACACACACACAGCACACTCACACACATCCAACCTAACAGACACACACCCAGTGTAAGAAGAACAATGTCCAGTGATCGCTCTGTCCTCCTGTCTCCAGAGAGCGGAGCTAATCGGAGAACTCCCAGATGAACAGGAAAACATCTGGAATCCTTCTGTGACTCTCGCCCTTCTCTGTCTGACTGAGGACAGGGGTGTGTGTGTGTGTGTGTGTGTGTGTGTGTGTGTGCGTGTCACGGGGGTATTTCTTTTCAGCTGTGTGCCGTCCTCATTTTTCCACAACAGCACCGTGTCTTTCTCCAGCATACAGTCAGGCTTCCAGCACCTGCACTCTCTCTCTCTCTCTCTCTCTCTCTCTCTCTCTCTCTCTCTCTCTCTCTCTCTCTCTCTCTCTCTCTCTCTCTCTGTCTCCCTCTGTCCATCTCTGTCTATATGTCTCTGTCTGCCTCTCTGTTGCCCCCCCCCCCTCTCTCTCTCTCTCTCTCTCCCCCCTTTCTCTCTGTCTCTCTCGGCCTGTCTCTATCCATCTCTCCACCCCCCCCCCCCCCCCCCTCCTGCTCTCTCCAGGCTGGCTGCAGCTCCTCAGTATTCAGAGTGGATTGGGATCAAGTCTGTGCTCCCCGGCAGCCCAACAGCAGCAGAGAGAACATTTAGGAGGCCAGTCCTGTCGCCTGATTAATCACCCAGCAGAGGACGGCCACGCTAAAATTAAAGAGCAAGAGACGCCCCAGCTGCCACTGCTCAAGCGGAGCGAGAGAGGGAGAGGGGGAGAGGGGGAGATGGGGGAGAGGAAGGGAGAGGAAGGGAGAGGAAGGGAGAGGAAGGGAGAGAGGAGAGGAAGGGAGAGGAAGGGAGAGGAAGGGAGAGGGGAGAAGAAGGGAGAGGAAGGGAGAGGAAGGGAGAGGGGAGAGGAAGGGAGAGGAAGGGAGAGGAAGGGAGAGGGGAGAGGAAGGGAGAGGAAGGGAGAGGAAGGGAGAGGGGAGAGGAAGGGAGAGGGGAGAGGAAGGGAGAGGGGGAGAGGAAGGGAGAGGAAGGGAGAGGGGAGAGGAAGGGAGAGGGGGAGAGGAAAGGAGAGGAAGGGAGAGGGGAGAGGAAGGGAGAGGGGGAGAGGAAGGGAGAGGGGAGAGGAAGGGAGAGGGGAGAGGGGGAGAGGAAGGGAGAGGGGAGAGGAAGGGAGAGGAAGGGAGAGGGGGAGAGGGGAAGGAAAGGGAGAAGGAAGACGAAGGGAGAGGAAGGGAGAGGAAGGGAGAGGGGAGAGGAAGGGAGAGGGAGAGGAAGGGAGAGGGTAGAGGAAGGGAGAGGGGGAGAGGAAGGGAGAGGGGAGAGGAGAGACAGAGAGAGAGAGGGGAAAGGGGGGAGATAGCGACAGGGAGGGAGAGGGAGAGAGAGAAAAAGGTGAAGTTGTCTCAAAGCATAGCTACTTTGTGTTCATTTAAAATAATTCAAGACTTCCTTGAAACCCATGCCCGACCTAAAGTTCCAATTAAAAATGAAACTATTAGACTTGACACGAACGCAGAAATATGGAGAAAATTGGAAAAGAAGAAGC
This sequence comes from Osmerus mordax, assembly GCF_038355195.1. NCBI lineage: Eukaryota > Metazoa > Chordata > Actinopteri > Osmeriformes > Osmeridae > Osmerus > Osmerus mordax. Next base: position 6,928,541 of record NC_090059.1, on the reverse strand, counting down.
AGTGTTAGTCAATAGGGGGGTCAGATGGCTGGTTAGGGAGTCGGGCTATTAATCAAAAGGTTGTTGGTTCGATTCCTGGCTGTGCTAAACAACGTTGTGTCCTTGGGCAAGACACTTCACCCTACTTGCCTCGGGGGAATGTCCCTGTACTTACTGTAAGTCGCTCTGGATAAGAGCGTCTGCTAAATGACTACATGTAAATGTAATACTAGACATACAGTTCCTGAGAGGGAAAGGGTATTTAAGCAGGGAGGGCGGGAACATATTTGTGTCTCATACTCTTGGAATAAGGATACATGGAAGTCCCTGGGGAACACGGGTCTATTCTGGGAACCTGCAGGAGAACACAGGTAGGAGGGAAGGACATGCATGCGAGCGACACAGTCTGCCTCCAACCAACCCCCCCCCACCCCCCTCTCTCTCTCTCTCTCTCTCTCTCTACCTCTCTCTTTCTCACTCTCTCTCTGCATCTCTCTCATTAAATTTTCCATGTATTTCTCTATTTCCCTCTCTTTCACAACCACACACACACACACACACCAACACACGACAAGACACAACAAGACACATACACACACACACACATTCCCCTCAGGTGCAGGCCCTAAGGCCCTAAAGTATTCCTCCACAATCCCAGAAGGCCCTACATCAGCGGTCCAGTGTCCACACAGCACCCTGCCTCCCTCAGCAAACCTGCTGTAATGAGGAGACCGCTTGGCGTCTGTGTGTGTGTGCCTGTGTATGTGTGTGTGTCTCGGTGAGCATCTGTGTGTTTGTGCCTATTTGCTTGCATGTTTGTGTGTGACCCCTGATGTTTTCAAATTAACAACCATGAATTACTTTTTAATTGCATCTAGCTGTGGACTAATGGTGTGAAATGTTTCAATCACCTGAGTTATGAATAACCTGCTTAGGGCTTGTGTCAGTGTCTTTGTGTATGTGTGTGTGTATGCATGCATGTGTTTGAGTGTGGTTGTGTGTGTATGTGTGTGTGTGTATGCTGTATGTGTGTGTGTGTGTGTGTGTGTGTGTGTGTGTGTGTGTGTGTGTGTGGAAAAATGCGTGAGTGGAAACACTGACCCGCTCACCTGAGCCTGAGTCTATTGACCTCCTCTTCTCCTGTTTCCTCCCTCTCACCTGAAACCCTGTCACACACACACTCACACACACACACTCACTCTCTCTAACACACACACACACACACACACGCACACACACACACACACACACACACACACACATTCACACACAGACACATATACACACACACACAATTTCCCTGTGTTCAGTGGAGCAAGTCATACATTTCATACTCACCAATCCTGCAGTGTTCCATTAACTTCCTGTTCCAAAACACAGTCTCGGGTTACTGCATCAGTAGTGTTACTCTATCACCCCCCCCCCCTCCCCCCACCTCCCCTGACAGAGATATTCAGGTGAGACAACGTACAGAATTACATGACAATGCCTGACCCAGAATCATCACAATGACAAGGTTAGCATTGAGGCTATACACACACAGATACATACATACAAAGACAAACATACATACATCTACATAAGACACACTGATGACTACACACATACACCGACGGTACACAAACACACACAAACGCACACACATGCAGTATATTCATACACAGAGACCCCCCCCCCCTCACCCCAGCACACACACACCAACAGACACATTGTGTTACCTGTCATGGACCTAAATCCTTGCACCATGAAGGGGTTAAGCAGCACGGAGGCCAGGGATGCACGTGTGTGTCAGGAGGATGAGCGCTGGGCTGGGGGGATTAGGGCCGCGCCCTGAGGATGGATGATCCAGACTGACAGGGTCTGGCCAGAGTCAGGGGCTGCTGAGACCGCTTAGAGGCAGAGAGGCAGAGAGCCAGGGAAGCATGGAGGAGGGTGAGACTGGTCAGAGAGGCAGGGAGGAGGGTGAGACTGGTTAGAGGCAGAGAGGCAGGGAGGAGGGTGAGACTGGTTAGAGGCAGAGAGGCAGGGAGGAGGGTGAGACAGGTTGGAGGCAGAGAGGCAGGTAGTAGGGTGAGACTGGTAGAAGCAGATAGGCATGGAGGAAGGTGAGACTGGTTAGAGGCAGAGAGGCAGGGAGGAGGGTGAGACTGGTTAGAGGCAGAGAGGCAGGGAGGAGGGTGAGACTGGTTAGAGGCAGGGAGGCAGGGAGGAGGGTGAGACAGGTTGGAGGCCCCTGGAGCCCACTTCATTAGGGAGTCATGGAAACCCCTGTTCCTGTCGGGGTCAGAATCTTGGGGTTCCGGAACGGAATACTACTGCTTTGAGTTCTGTCGGACTGGGAGGAAACTGGATGGAATCAGTAATGGCGTTCTGGAGTGGTGAACATGTGGAGAGGTTATGGCTTTCTCTATCTCTCTCTCTCTCTCTCTCTAATTCCCTCTCTCTCTTTCTTCATTTTCTCCCTCTTCATCTGCCCAGCTTTTTTTCTTTTGTTTCTTTTTGGTGTTTTCTCTCCCTCTCCTTCTCTTCTTACCCCTCCTCGATCCTCCTAAACCATTCCATATCCTTCTTTATTCTCCTGCCCTCCTCTCTCTCAATCCCCTCCCCTCTCTTCCTCAACTGGTTAGGGAGGTAGAGAGATGGAGGGATGGAGGTAGGGAGAGGGGTAAAGAGACAGAGGGAGGGAGAGAGAAAGAGGGATAGAAGGATGGAGGGGGAGGGAGGGAGAGCGGGACAGAGAGAGAACGGTGGGGTCAGGTTGAATAGTGCAGCTTAATGTGTGACATCATTTCTGGACAACTTGACTGTAACCATTCCACTGACCCTCAAAACAGAATCCAAGCCATAGCCCTCGTAGACGTGACAGGAATCATTGGAACAAACCATCCTCAAATCAAACGTCCGCCTCAAGTTGAGCAATTCACCAACATTTACATTTAGCAGATGCTCTTATCCAGAGCGACTTACAGTAAGTACAGGGACATTCTCCCCGAGGCAAGTAGGGTGAAGTGCCTTGCCCAAGGACACAACGTCATTTCGCGCAGCCGGGATCAAACTGGCAACCTTCAGATTACTAGCCCGCTTCCCTAACCGCTCAGCCACCTGACTCCCTGACTCCTCAAACGCCACCGGAGAACCAACAAAATTGAATTACTTGACGACAAAGTTACATTTGAAGGACAGAATTAACAAAGTGCGATGCGTCTGCTTCAGTGTGTGGTAGGAATCATAATAAAGGAAAGGACTTTATCTTCTGTTCAGAATTAGTGTTCTTTTCCTTGAGGGCAGAAGCTGTTCTCTGACTGCTTAGACAGCTGGCTGAACTAAAAATAGGGAAAGAGAGAAAGTACTTCTGTTACTGTGAGCATGGCAAAAATGTTGAGGATGTGACAATGTCGATAATGCTATACGTCTCAGTGTACAGCTTTGGAGTGTTGACATTGTATAATGTGCAGCTTTGTGACCATCGTAATAATATTAATGATGTCTGATAAGGTGGAGCTTTTCCATCATTTGTGATCTTGATAAAGTAAAAAATGTGTGTATGTGTGTGAGTTGGCTGTGCGAGCAGGGATGACGTGAGACCAGCAAGGTCACCTCCTTGAGGGCCCAGTTGCATGCTGGTCCGCAATCCAACCGGTGTTGGTTTAGCATGCAGAGCAGCTCTTTGAACGCCCACCACCCATGAATCATACACACACACATCTTCTCACTTCTCTCTCTCACACACACAACACACACACACACACACACACACACACACACACACACACACCACGTACACACATACAAACATGACACACACATTCTCTCCTCACACACACACACTCTCTCTCAGACACACACACACACACACGCACCCACACACACACACACACACACACAAACAGCCCCTCCCTCCGCCACACACACACAGGAACACACACACACTTTAAAACACACCTTCACACACTTATTACACACCTACACACACAAACACACACCCCAGTTAATCCTCCCATACAAACACCCCGACAGCTCGTTAATTTTACACTCTATAAAGGCGTGAAGAGCAGAAACGTCCATAAAGATCAGGACCACAGAGCAGAGCCCGGGCAGAGGAACGCAGCATGTACACAGAACAGCCTGTCATCTCCACTGACCAGTGAGGGGTGAAGGAAACAGATCCCCCTCCATAAGCTACGTTTTACAATAAGGCAATGAGGGATATCAAGTGTTGGATTTCTTTTGTCGGTAGATGGGTGTGTGTCAGTGTGAGTGTGGTGTGTGGGTGTGAGTGTGTGTGTCGGTGTGAGTGTGTGTGTCGGTGTGAGCGTGCGTGTCAGTGTGAGTGTGTGTGTCGGTGTGTGCCTGTCCCCACGGCCCTGCTGTACTCGTGCGTGCTCCTGTTCTGTTGTTGTGATGCATCTTGGGTAGTAGGACTCCCTAACAAACACAGACCCTTGGGCTCAATGGACTGAACCCTGAGGAAACAAACCTGAATAAATAACAATAAGTGAGGGAGATCCACTGTGTGCCTGGCCCATCTCTCACCATGGGGGCTCAGGAGAGGGATAGGAGTGTCATGTGAAAGACAGCAGTGTACTTTTTAAGCAATAAGGTACGAGTGGCGGTACTGCATCGTCAATAAAGTACGTGTTCAAGGGTGTCGTTAGGCCCGTCGCGCAGCGGAGGACCGACAAACCCTTGAACACGTACTTTACATCGTGATTTCAACATTAGGCCTAAACATTCGAAATCAATCCTAAATGTTTTGCAGGCACTGGGTAAATGCTATATATGCTGTAAACTATAGTTACGAGTGACTTGGGACTCGATAGACTAACATTAGGCTGTTGTTATGGTTTGCTTATGTTGATTTGGATATCTCCATGAATTGTGCATCCGTGGAACACGTTTCTCATGTGCCCTTCGTCTCTGACGACATCGCTTCCGATCCACTCTTGCTCTCTTAGCCGGTGGCTCGGTGTTGGAAGTGCCTTTTCCAGCACGGATATTACTCCGACGCTGTCTTTCAGCTTGAACTGTCGAGCTTGAAATGACAACTAACGGTCGCGAAAAATCGAACCGTTATTTTGAGTGCGCACTAATATGGAACGCTCCCCTTTAAGGTAAACGTAAACAGGCGTACATTACTTTATGGCTCAATAAAGCACACCCCGTGACTCACTCTCAACCAATCAGAATGCTTGATTTCATCTACGTGTTATGATTATAGTTATGGAACAAGGTAAGGCAATTCATTTTTTGATGGGGTGAGATAGTGCTGGGAATGTGATGAAAGACAGGCCTACACAGAAAACAACAGTGATCCTCCTAGCAGAAGTTTAGGACCTCAATGTGTGTTGAGATTTGATCATGGTATCTGTGAGATGAAACTCAAGGTAGCATAAAGTTACATTGTACTGTATTTAAAACGTATCTTTAGGGAGGGATCTAAACTAATGTAGCATCAATCCTTTTCATGCTGATTGATGAAAATCTCTCAGCCATCAGTGAGTCAGCGCAGTCATCGTGACACACACACACAAAGTTTTATCACAAAAACACAAAAATGACAAAACACAAGAAGAAGACAAAAGCTGTTTTATCTCTCCTGTTCCTTAACATACCTCCCCATCCTCTGCTTTCCTCTCCTCACCTCTCATCCTCCTCTTCGTATATCCTCCTCCTCTCTCCTCTCCCCCTCCCTCTCCTCTCCTCTCCCCCCCTCTCCCCTCCTCCTTCTCTCCTCTCCTCTTCTCTTCCCCTTCTCTCCTCTCCTCTTCTCTTCCCCTTCCTGTCCTCTTCTCCTTCTCTCCTCCTCCTCTCCTCTCCTCTCTTCTCCTCTCCCCTCCTTCTCTCCTCTCCTCTCCTCTCCCCTCCTCCTTCTCTCCTCTCCTCTTCTCTTCCCCTTCCTGTCTTCTCCTCCTTCTCTTCTCTCCTCTCCTCCTTCTCTCTTCTCTTTTTCTTCAGATGGTGTATATCTGTTGCCCTCCTGTTGGTCGGGTGATGCTTTGAACCCGGGGATGAAAGACTCCTATGCTGAGAAACTGGTGGGACGACACACACACACATATACACACACATACACAAACAGGCATACATTTGCACATAAAGGCTTTGAGAAAGTGACTTTACAGCTCTGCTCTTTGCTAGATTATATGTTTACTGTAATGTGAGCGACTTAGAAATTCTGGTTTTGAAAGTTTTAGAGTACAGTACAGTGGTTATGTAATTTCATCATCAGCAGTTGTTATGGATGAATAGCATTCGTGTGTCTGCTGAACACATCCTCCCCTGCAGAAAGTAGAATCAAATGTATCATAATGGTAAACTTGTAAACATTGAGTATGTGCTGCTCAGCTGCTGTGAAGAAATATCAGCTAATGTGTTTTATATGCATGCAACAGATATAAATAAGTTATCTCTCTCTCTCTCTCTCTCTCTCTCTCTCTCTCTCTCTCTCTCTCTCTCTCTCTCTCTCTCTCTCTCTCTCTCTCTCTCTCTCTCTCTCTCTCTCTCTCATACCCTCTCTCATATTTATATCAAGCTCATGTTGTGCCCAAAAAAATCACTTTCAGATTTCTAGGTCATAACAGGCCGACCCGACACATAAACACATTTCGTATTCGTGCTCCATGCTCATCAAATCTTCATAGCGGGCTCATAGGGCCCAGAGAGAGGCAGCCAGGGCACAGGTCCACACATTCACTCAGTCCTTACAGAGCCTGAATACATACAGTACAGCAGTCTAGTGTGGTTTTCTGTAGAGTGTACAGTACTGCATACAGGAGAGTATAGAGTAGAGTGTTTAGTATTGTATACAGAAGTGTACAGTGCTGTACACAGTAACATATAAAGTACAATACATGGTAGAGTTTACGGTATTGTATACTGGGGTGTGTATGCTATAGTGTACAGTACACCCTGCTCTTATCAGCTGGTTTCGATTCAGTTCCTCCTCCCCTGGACACTCCTGCTCACAGTCAGGCTTGCATAGGTGTAAACCGACCCTGAATCAGTGATGATCTCTTGTCCCACTGGTGGGATTTGAAAACACCCATAATGTTTATGTTGGAATTGTGTGTTCATTTGTGTATGCGCCTCCGTCCATGGAAACTCTTGAGACTGAGAGGAGTCTGTGGAACGCGGACGTGCCAATGTCAAGAACAAACAATGGGGGAGGAGGTGAGTCTGGACAGTTTAGAAAGAGGGAGGGGCAGAGGGAGGGAGGGTGTGAGAGAGAGAGATAGAGAAAGAGAGAGAGACAGGGAGAGAGACAGAGAGATAGAGAGATAGAGAGCGAGAGGGAGGTCGCAAGTGGGAAGGGGTGAGGGAGAGATAGAGAAAGAAAGAGGAAGGGAGAGGAAGATTTAGAGGGAGGGAGAAAAAAGCAGAGAGAGGGGGGAGGTAGGGAGGGAGGGAGGGAGGGAGGGAGGGAGGGAGGGAGGGAGGGAGGGAGGGAGGGAGGAAGGAAGGAGGAGAGAAAAAAGGAGAGAGGGAGAAAGAGGGAGGGAACAAGGAGGGAGGGAGCTGATAGAGAAGTATTGTCAGGGCGACAAAGCTAAGCAGGGCGTGAAGGGCATTCTTTGAATGTCATCTCATGCAAGTGGCCTCGCTTCGCCAAGCAAGGAACAACTCACTTATAGGTACAAGAGTGTGCTGGGACATCTGGTCCTGTATTAACAACACACAGGCACCGCACACAATGGTTTCCACACTGTCACTGCATGACTGTTGATGTTCAGTCAGAACCTTTAACTACCTCAGGGATGGGTTCACAAATTAGCCTTGTCTTATATAACAACTGTTTGCAGACTGATATTTGGATTGGCTAAGGTGGCAACCATGCAGATCAATGTGATTGGCTAAGCTCTATCAGTCATGACTCAGCAATTGGTGAATGTACATAAGTGATTCTGAATCTTCATGGTATTGTTAATGTGTTTTGTAGGAAAGGTAGATAAGTATATTTTAATATAAGTCGAGACATACAGAGTATAAAACAGTTTTGACATGTAAGACCATTTCTGATCATATCTAAAAGCTGCTAAAGTGCAGAAACGTCTGATGTGGAATTAGAATTCCATGGACCCCATCAAAACAGGAGCGCGACCGTAGAGGAAGTTCTTCCCTGAAGTCTTCCCTCTTGAGGAGTCCTGAGGAGAGACCGAGGCCCCTCGTTCCGCCTTCACTTTCCCTGCAAACCCAAGCTTGAACCGAAGCATCTTTTTCTTCTCTCAGCTTGTAAAATATTTAAACTGCGGGAGGAAGAGGAGAAGGAAGAGGGGGGAGAAGGCGTCGCTGAGTGCTCTACTTCTCTCCCTCCTTGTCCAGATACGACTGAAGACGTTCACTGCTCATCCTCCCTTTTTTCAACGGTCCCATGAATGAGTCATGACTGTGTTGACTGCCGCCGCATCAACACTGAAAAACAAACGGCGAGCGGTTGAGAACTGAAGTCCTCCAGACCGGCGTTAGACGCTGTACTTCTAAGTTATCGTTTTCAATCTCACGGAACGCTTAGACATTCGGAAGAATTAAAGCTTCAGTAATTGGTGTTTAAATGTTTCATACACCTCTCTCTGTTTCTTTCTGTTTATGTATCTGTCTCGTACTCTCTCTCCTCTCTCTCCATGTCTCTCTCTTACCTCTTTCTCTTTCCACCCCCTCTCTCTCCCCCCCCCCTTCTTTCACTTCTATGATCCCTCCATCCACCCGCCTTCAGCAGCATTAGGAGAGGGAAGCCCATCTATCTGATCTGTGATTGGTTGACATGCTCAACCTTCAGTTCTCCTCTCCGCATATCTCCTCCACCTCCCCCCACCCCCCCCCCCCCCCCCCCCCCCCCCAGCCCCAGGGCCATTACAAGCACAGTGACGTGTGTCTGTGTGAGTGAGTGTGTACGTTTTTGAGAGACACACACACACACACACAGAGAGACAGGGAGTTCTCCGGGCATGAGTTGCGAGGGTGTTTCCCTATTGGTCTCACACTGGGAATGTCAACACACACGAGGACAACACGTCACACACAATACACACCAACACACCACTCCCTACTGAGGAATGGATGTTATGTACATTGTTCCCTATATATAGCCCTTCATACGCTGCCGTGTCCTGTGCCCTGCTTCCTGTCTTAGTGGACAAGTGGACATAAAGAAGGAGAGGGGTGGAGGATGGAAAGAGGACGAGGAAAGGAGGAGGAGAAGAGGAGGAGGAGGAGGAGAGGGAGACGGTGGAGAGGAGAAGAGGAGGAGGAGGGGGAGATGGGAAGAGGAGGAGGAGAGGAGAGGGAGACGTGAAGTTGGCGGAGGAGAGCAGTGAGAGAGATAGGGAGGACAAGGTGATGGAGGAAAAGAGAGGAGGAGGTGGAGGGACTGAAGGGAGGAGAGGGGGAGAGAAGGAGGGGAGGATGAAAGTAAAAACACCTACGTCAGACTAAGGTGGTTTCCTCCTCCAGACTACCGACCCAACCTTGGGAAGGAGACTACCCCGAGACCTTATCGCTAGCCTGGATAGCACAGGGTGCCAAAGCAAAACAATAAAGAATTCCTCTCTTATGTCCTAATGCATGTTTATACAGTTCCTGTAGTATGTATGTGAGTGATTGTGTGTTTGTGTGTGGTGTGTGTGTGTGTGTGTGTGTGTGTGTGTGTGTGTGTGTGTGTGGAAGGGGGGGGTGTATGCTGTGAATGGATAGAACCCTGATAGGAGACGCAGTAACAATGTGCTTAACAACACACAAATTAGCCGTAACCATGGAAGGTTGTTGGTCTGGTTCCTGTCCTATCACTGGTCCTACATCACTGAGACATTACAGTTAGTGAGTGGAAGTTGGACCAGGCTTCCAGGCCAAAACAAATGGTGCCTTATCTCCATGGTGCAGAGACGAGAATAACCACACACATAGTCTTACTTTCCCTCTGTCTTTCTCTATCTCTCTCTCACACACACATACACAATCACACACACACACACACACACAGTCTTACTTTCTCTCTCTCTCATTCTCTCTCTCACACACATGTAGGCGACAGGAGATTAGAGAGGAGACTGTGTCAGGGCTTCCTATTATTAGAGTGGAGGTTTATGGTCAGAGAGAGATGCAGGGAATATCTGACATGAAATTGCACAGGCCATGAACATGATCAACTACAGGAGGAGCGAAGAGGGGCGAATTAGGGGAAGAGAGGGATGAAGAGGGAGGAAAAGAAAGAGAGAGAGAGAAAGAGGAAGAAAAGGATCAGGAGAGGAACAGAACGAGGGCGAGAGAAAAGATGGAGGGGGAGGAGAGAGAAGAAGAGAGGGGTGAGGCGAGAACGAACACAGAGAGAGAGAGAGTGAAGGAGAGAGAGAGAGACTCTATCCCCGTCTGCTCCCTCTTGTCTCGTCCTCAGACACTCCGCCTGGCTTCCTACTGGCCACTTCCTGTGGGGACCTGGTGAGTCATCACCACGACCTCGCTGATTGGGTCACCCTCCCAGCTGAGAGGTTGTGCAATGACCAGTGGCTCTGTTGACAGGAAGTACAAGAAAAAAATGACACTGAAACACACAGAGAGAGAAGAGAAGTAGGGTGTTGGTGAAGGGTTCACGGGTTCACGGGTGATGACTGACAAAAAAATTCTCTTCACAAACAAAAATGGCTGCTGGCCAGATGAACACAATCCCTTTGAGTGAGCCCATCACCCTAGCCAAAGAGGAAGAACTCAGCACACAGCCATTCCCACTGGGTTTATCAGCATTGACCTACTAATGAGAGAGCCTATCAGCAACCTTTGACCTTCACCAAGGCTGTTATGGTGAAAGAGAGATTTCAATGTCGTGCTTGGTGTATTTCGCAAGAGTTGCCCCATGAGAGGAAGAGTTTCCCCACGAAAGAGAAACATTTGGAGTCAAGTCCTACCCCACCCGTTCACCCGTACAATTGTTTTATTTTTCTTATTATCAACTGCTTCTTTTTCTCTCTCCCTGTAAGTCTCTTTACTTATCTCTCTTTCTCCAGCTACTGTAGCAGATGATTGTTTCTACAAGAGACACAAGAGATATGAAGGAAAGCCTGAAAATCATGCAAGTCCAGAGAGAGAGAGAGAGAGAGAGAGAGAGAGAGAGAGAGAGAGAGAGAGAGAGAGAGAGAGAGAGAGAGAGAGAGAGAGAGAGAGAGACTGAGAGAGACCTGCATGGACCTGCATGATATTCCGGCTTTCCTTCATGCCTTTGCTGTAAGCATTCCTCCTGTGAGAGTCAGAAACCATCAACAGCTACAGTAGCCAGACCCACCCCAGCGCTGGAAATAGACATGCCTTCATGACGAGGTGTTGCGTCAAAACAGGCGGCATGTCATGTGCAGGTGTGTATTTCCAAATAGCTTTTGCATGCACCCATAGTTTTGGAAAGGGAGGAAGAGAGAGAGAGAAGGAGAGCTAGAAAGAGGGAGGCAGAGAGGGAGGGAGGGAGAAAAGGGGGAAGAAGGGAGAGTGGTCGAACAGAAAGAGAGGCAGGGATAGGATTCTCCAATGCTGACGCAGAAGCCCTGCCAGTTCTATTTTTAAACCTATTGAAGTGTGCAACACCCGTTTGTTACCATAACCTTCAGCTGGGTTGAATACAAACAAACAGAGAGAGAGAGAAAGAGAGAGAGAGGGAGAGAGAAAAGGAAATGGAGGGAGAGAGAACGAAGGAGAGAGAAATAGAGAGAGAGACAGAGACAGAGAGAGAGATAGAGAAAGAAACAGAGAAAGAGCGGGAGAAAGAGGGAGAGGGATGGAGAGTGGGAGAGAAAAGGAAAGAGAGAAGGAAAGAACAAGACAGGGATAGACTGAGACAGAGCGTAAGATTGAGAAAGAGAGAGAAGTAAGACAGAGAGATCCAAAAGAGAGGGGATAAATGAAGATATCTTTTTGGTATTCTGCTCATTCCCCCTATCACTGGAATGATGATGAAACATGGATTACTATTCTATATAGGTAGGGAAGTGAGGCTTTTAAGTTGAATGACTGTCTGGCGTGGAATAAGAATGTGCTTGAGTGGATGATCCTTGGTGGAATGACTTGGCAACACTTGAAAGCACAAGCTAGGCATCAAGAGAGCATCAAGGACTAAGCAAATGCAGCCGGTATTCATTAAGGCTTCATCACAAACTTTATCTTCGGATTACTTTTCTAATAAAATTGGGATATTGTTTTGTCTCTGTCTCCTTTTCTCTCTCTCTCTCTCTCTCTCTCTCTCTCTCTCTCTCTCTCTCTCTCTCTCTCTCTCTCTCTCTCTCTCTCTCTCTCTCTCTCTCTCTCTCTCTCTCTCTTGATATACTATATGTTTACTGAAAGGTCGTTTTGTAGACAGTATTCTCAATGTCAATAAAGATTTACTTTTATGGTCATCTTTTTTTATATAGTTCTGATAAGACCGTCTGTTTGTGGTGGTGTTATTGGAGCAAACGTCACTGTATTCCTGTCCACGTCGCCATGGTGAGGAAGAGCTGCTCCGCCTCCCACTCCTCCTCCACAGCAGCAGAACCGTGGCTGCTGTGGGGTCAGAGGTCAGAGTTCAGCCCTCAGCCCTCAGGCCTGGGCCACCACACCCACCACACATGCCAGTAAAGGCACGGTTCACTGTGGTTCAAAGTCACATGGGCGTCACTATGTGAGCTGTAAAGTTTGTTTCGAGTGTCTCTTTGCTCTAATGTCGTCTAAACCCGACTGAAATGTGTATAGATATTTAAACGATACACCCCTGGCACGTGTAGAGGTCGCAATGGACAGCACATGTAGGAGCTCTGTGCTTTTTCAGTTGATCTGTGTCTATCATTCTGTTGTCAAAGTATGACGTAGGACATTAACTATCTTCTCTATAGGACCTTGGCACCCATCTGATAGCTTATCAAACTTACCAGATTAGAGCCACCATACAGCAGGCAATTACGTAATTTTGGCATATAGACAAAACAAGACCATTACCTTCTCTGTGGGAGATACTGAGGAGCTGTAGCAGGGCTTAGACAGCCTGCTCTGGAGTCCATCCTGCTGAAAGAAATGATAGAGGGAGAGAGAAATAGAGAGAGAAATAGAGAGATAAAGAGAGTGAGAAAGAGACAGAGCCATGGGGAGTGAAAGAGAGATAGGCTGTAGAGAGGTGGGAAGAGAGATAGAGAGGTGGAGAGAGAGAGAGATAGAGAGGTGGAGAGAAAGAGAGAAGAGAAAGAGAGAGATGGAGAGAGAGAGACAGAGAGATAGAGAGAGAGCGAGAGGAAGGTTGCAAGTGGGAAGGGGTGAGGGAGAAAGAATGAGGAAGGAACACTGCGGCCCTGACAAGATGGAGACACAGCAAGGCAACACCACACACCCTGGGAGTGTCCCTGCTGGTGTGACACCAGACCATCTGTGTGTGTGTGTACGTGTGTGTGTGTGTGTGTGTGTGTGTGGTTGTGAGGCTTGTGTGGCTTACAGTGCACATCACTATGTGGATCACTGATGCATTCAAATCTAAACACTAATCCCTGGCCCAAACACTACATTAGCAGCAGAAGACATGAGTAATGTGTGTCCCTGAGAAGTCACACACACACACACACACACACACAAAAACACACACACACACACACTCACACACTCACTCTGTCTGAGTCAATCCCTGGGAAATCTATATTCACTGAAAACAACATACACGGTGAGTGAACTCCACGAGTACTGTAGTCTCAATCACTGTGGTCAGAATCCTCCTTTAAGAGCAGCTTTACTCTTCAGCTGGAAAAACAACGCATGCTTTGGGTGCTGAACTGGCTCAGCTGCACTGGTATGTCCACATAGCTGATGGCTTTTTCACAGGGAGAAAGGGTGCGTGGCTTTCGCAGAACAAACACAAGGGCTATTTCCCTGCTTCGACCTTTGCCTCATATAGAATTGCAAATGTGATTATCTCTTTGGTGGGTTAAGCTGTTGCAACTCTAAACCTTGGTGAATGTTTGGCCTGTTCTTGTCTTACATGAGCTCCAGTTCTCCGCTGGTCACGTGACAGGGAGTAATGATTGCTGCGATGATATTGCGGGCCGAGGCACATGCTCGCGTCACGCTGGCGCTACCAGCTTGTAAACAACACAAGAAGAAAGCCTAGCAACATGAACTGCCTCAAAATAAACCATCGTTGATTGGACAATTGAGTGGGAGAGAGGGCATGAAGTTGTCACAGGGTTGGCGTTTATACAATCTCAATCATTTCCCACCAATAACCACCCTCACCCCCCTCACCCCCCAAACCATACCCTCTGCCAGCTGTCTGGTCCATGAGGTTGTATCACATCCCAGGGGTAGCCATGTAAGGTCCACTTACCACACACACGAGAGGAATACGTTGTTTTCAGTCTACGGATGTTGACTTTGAACGTTACACACCCACGGTGTGACAGTGATAAACTGCACAGCCACCAGACAGCATCCCTGAATTCGCTGTCTGACACAGCCTTTGGGTTCAATAACCCCATAAATACGACACAAAGTGCCAAATTTCAACACGTGGCTGTCTTTACGAGCGCCTTTCTCAGTCAGCCCCTGATGGGCGTTCTTACAGGCTGGTAAGGCCTTGGGAGACGGGCGTTTGTGCGCTCTGGAGGAGCTGAGGAACAGGAATGGAACTGGCCCAAGGAGTGGCAGTTCTGGAAGTTGGGGTAAGGTTTAGGTATAGGTTTAGGTAGAGCCTTTGACTGCAGATCAAGAAGTCACAGGTTCTAACTTTCCTTGGGGTGTCACTTTGGATGAAAGCTAAGTGGATGTGTTACAACTGAGCTCCAACAACCTCCTCCAGGTTTTAGATGTCTTCTGCTGGTTGTCTGATTCAGCCCAGTCCCATACTGTGGACTCTCACTGGAATGCAGTGTGATGTCTGGTACACAACCTCTATAGAGATGGCTGTTATGAATGAAAGGATTCCATGTCAATAATTCCACTGTTCACAAAACTTGTTTTGACTGTAGTTTATTTTATTAAAAAGACCAGGGTGCAAATATGAAATTAAAAAAAATAAAGACAAGCATATAATTTGTAAGCATTTTAATACAAACTTAACAATATAAACTATTTCAGTCCCTCTTGACATGTAAGACACTGACTCAAAATACTTACTTATACCGTATTTTATCAAGTATTGCACAATGTAGGTACAAAATTAATATTCATACGATTACATTTTTGTCCATAATATAGTAAAATCGTATAACTCTTAACAGAAAATACAACTCTTCTTTCAGAAAAAGCAAATATTCCTACGCTTGAATTCCACCACTAAGGAATACTCTGTACACAATCTTTAGAATTGATGCATCTTAAAGATGGATTTCTTCAACATTTCTTATCTTTAAAAAAAGAAAAATAAGAGGAAGCTGCTGTAGCCATCACGGATCACTGGAGTAGTAAAAAGATATAAATGCAACACCATGTCATAGAAACAATATATACTCTGATATCTTACAAACTCTGTACTAAATTAAATTATACAATTAGAAAAAAGACCAAGTCACCCATTTAGCAGTGCCAATTAGTAGAAATCAGCCATGTCTTACCACCTGTAAAATACTGTAAGAGGCCCAAACTTGAAGCTTGAATATTTTTTGTCTTTTTTTTGTGTGAATATTTTTTGTCTTTTTTTTTTTTTTTAAGATCTTTCTTCCAACATAGTAAAAAAAGTATTTGTGCTTGGTTGGCAAAAAGGAAAAAGAAAAACAACGATGCATGTTAAGTAACCCAGCTTGGACATGTGTGTACAACAAGCTTGTAGTATAAACAAACTCAAGGGGTCCACAGTAACACCCCCCTTGGGCACATGCGCTTCACCGACTAGACAAAGAAACTTCTCATTGGATGCTCGTTTATTTCCTCGAAAGTCCAGTGGTTATCGTTATCGTCGATGTTTTCCAAATGGGCATTTTGTTTTTCCTTCTCTTTCGGCCACCGATCATTCATAAATAACCTCTCTCGTGAATTTAGTTAGCCATGACTGGCTGGAACTGCTGGTTAGAATACTGCATGCTGCTCAGACTGAAGTTGAGGCCTTCCATGAGGGACTTGTCGTTGAGGCCTCCGTAGGCAGCGAACACGTCAAAGGCATTGTTGTACTGCAGCGGGCTGAGGCCTCCCTCGCTGGGGAACGCGGCCCCGGGGCTCCCCTGGCCCTGGAGGCTGGGGAACACAAACTCCTTGGCGTTGGGGGAGAGGGCGGAGGCCTTCTGCTGCTGGCCCAGCCCGTAGAGGGAGTGCATGGAGGTGGAGATGGCTTTCTGCTTCAGGAGGGTGTTCACATTCAGGCCCATGTTGGTGGGGGAGGAGCGGGACGCCTTGTTGCCGTTGCCGACGCCGTTGCCGCCGCCGGCGCCGCCGTTGTTGTTGTTGCCACGGCCGCTGCTCTTCATCTTGGTGGAGCCGAACTTGGTGGCGGCGAAGGTGGCGGTGGTGAAGGTTAAGGGCTGGGCGGAGCGAGGCATGAAGGACGGGCTGACGGAGGCCGACTGGCCGAAGGGGGGCGAGGGCGAGCTGGACTCGGAGCACGCGCCGACGGGGTCGCTGATTGGCATGAAGACCTGGGCCTCCGGGTTGAAACTGTTCTTGATCTCCTTGTCCAGCTCGGAGCCGTTGTTCTCGTTGTTGTCGTCCACGTAGAGCACCTTCACCGTGCCCTTCTCCCCGATCTGGTAGGACACCTCGAAGGGGTCGATCCACACGCTCAGGTCCTGGGGGAGGTTGTTGCGGACGTCCTCGATGTCCAGGCCGCTCTCTTTGGCCGCCTGCTCCACCACAGGGTCCACCTTCTCCCCTACATGGATGCACCTGAACCCTGACCCCTTGTATGGCTTATCTGGGTACCAGTGACCCTCATACTTCTTCTTCAGCTGCCTTTCCAACTCCTCGCCGAATATGTTGACGCGTCTCCGGGGGAGTTTGTTGTACAGGTAGGAGATGATAAAGTTGAGTGCTACTTGTATTTCAAGCTGCATAGCTGCTTCACGGTGGAGATCGATCGTGTTTCCTTTTCCTGCAAAGAGTTGTCGTTTCCGTTCCTGCTTCTTCTTGTTCCTCCCAGAGTTGAAAAATCCTCCAAGGCAGTGGTGATTGGTTTGAGCTGAACGCAGAAACTAAGGGTGAGTGCTTGTTGCCGAAAAATATATCCTTCCTTCCACAAAGTAAAGTTCTGTATCCTGTAGGAGATATGGAGAAAATAATGGTATTAGAGGTGTAAATCCTTAGTTAAGACAAATTACAGATCAAAAACAAAAAGTCCGATTTTTTTTTTTTATTACACATTTGCAGGAGTCAGGCAGACGTTGCCAAGCAGATCATCTTCCGAGACTGTTAATAAGGTCACAGGCTTGATTGGTTTAAATGCTCTTTTCATCGTGCCTACTCTCAACACTGCATTGCTGTATAGCGTCCCTCAGCTATACGATGTACACGGCTATAAATAAACGCCGTCATCCCGCTACTGACTCATACTGGGGGTGTCAGCATTGCGTGTTCCCTGGCTGTCTAGAGATACAGCACGCAAACATTGTTGACCTCTGCTGGGCCAAGGTTCATGGTCTTTTTATGCTAATTCAATAGAAGTGCGTATTAAATTAAAAGATGTTTCCGATACACAAGATACAATGACAGCTCTGTTGTGTAAAAAGCAACAACGATATAGTACAACTGAGTGTGTTGATTGCAGCAAACCCTACAGGCAACCTAGGATTGAGAGCTACCAACAATCCCATAGAAGGGTTGTTACATAATCCTCATTGAATTTCTGACCACGGTCACAGACGCCTCTCCACTATCGGAGTAAGTCCAATTTAAATTCGACTCGTCTGCTGAATATAAATGGTGAAATTATTTACAATAGACTGCCTCTTTAATTTGAATCACGTCTGACTACCTCTTATCGCTAGAACGAAAATGATCCATGTCGATTTATAACGTCGTGGCAGGTGTTCCTACGTCCAACCCGTCCACCATTAAAGGTCCACTGATAAAGACGCTGATAAAGATGCGACATTTTCTTGTTTTCGTGTGATCGGCAACGTTTGCACGAACATTATACAAAAACTGGAACAGTTTCTCGGAACCACCAAATAGACCGACCCTCCCTTCTCCAACAAAATTAGTACCTGGTTGCCAGCTTTGGTTTTAGGATAGGTTGAGTGGCAAGGGGTTTATTTAGTATCTAAACAACAACGGTAAAATAATCAATGTTGCAAGTTATCTACTTACATTTAAATGTACAGCAGGTTCTTCTTGCACTGTTGATAGCTTGAGTGACGAATGGCTTTGCTGGCAAAATGATGTGTCTATGACGCGGTCAGCAAACTAATAGATAGCTTACTACCCTCTGTAAAAAAAAGAATCTTCTGTGTATCTAAAAAGAGTATTCCAGGCGATATTTGTGTGTGTGGGGTATAATTTAATGTATCTAAGCAGGCTAACAAGCTACCTCCCCTCTGCCTGGGAGTTTTACAACTCTGTCCTTTTAACACGGTCTGTTTTGTTTATATAGTAGCCCTCCGCCACGGACACACAGTAGGCGGTGATGCGGCTCTCAGAGGTCAACACCCTATAACAGGCTGCCATTTGCCAAACACGACATACGTCATTTTCAACTACGTAAAATCGCATTTCTATTGGCTTCTTGTTATGTCTGTCAACTTGGAAGGTTCTATTTACGGTAGTGGTTTGTCTTTCATGTGGCTTGCCCTGCCGAATTGACCAATTTAACGGTTTTGAGTAATGCTTGTTGTTCTACTGAAAATTTTATTAGAGATAACTATGAAACACCATAAGTACATGAATCGCACAAAACAATATTCGAAAGCTATAACTGAACACACATTTTTAATATAACTAAAAAATTAAAGTGAATTTTTTTACTTTGGTACTGGTTTAAAATAGAATTGTAGATCGGAATATTGACGATGGGATACGTTGGCTTATGGTTAGCCACAAGCGCAGGACACCTGTCACAAATACCATAACCTCAGTCTCAAACTAACCTTGTTGTGCCCTGCAATGGCTATAAAGACCGCATTTGGCAAGAAGTCAAAACACACTTTCCAGGACCTACCTGTACTAACCACAAATGAAAAAAAGTATAATACTGAGCCATGCAGAATCTTTAGTAGGAAGAAATTGCACCTTAATAAGCACTGACATTGTTGAGATTGAAGCTTATACAAGCTCACAATAATGCTGTTTTTTCTTCTTTGTCATCTTAATTCCTACCACACTGTCACATTAATTTAAAAAGTGCACATTTGTGAGGTCACAGTCTGTAGAAACTCCAAAATAGCTTGGTGTTGTTGCACAATAATTGCCTGGCTGTGTGTCTGTTCTATAGCTGTGCAGCTCTACCAACAGCTGTGCAGGGCTTAAGCTCTCCCTGCCAGGCCTAAGGTGTTTGACGTCACAACCTGTTCTTACCTAACCTGGGCTCCAGAGCCTGGTGTTTGCATAATGAGTACAATGCCTTGTGAATGCCAGGATGAGGCTGAAGCAGGCCTACAACAGGTTTGTTTGGGGCCTGTAATGGTTTATAGAGGAGGTACTATTTTCCACCCCAGATATACCACAGAGGAATGGAAGGTTTTATAATGAAGGATTTGCTCAGTGTGAGACCAGCCTGGTGCACCTACTGTGGATAGGAGAGCTCAGTTTAACTCTCAGCTCTTCAGCCCGGCAGAGAGCAGAGTCAATGTCATTTCTGATGCAATCATGACTGACAGTGATCAATAATAATTCATTTACTGTACCGTGTGTGTCCTTGACACTACATGTCCTGGTCTATTCTCAGAAAACCGATGAAAACCAAAACCCCCACACACATACAATATTTATACAGTATGGACGTATACAGGATATATATATATATATATATACAGTATACAAAATACTTTCATCATCCTCAAGGTAACACAACAGTGTTGTGGTACAAACAGTGTAAAGCAGGTGAGCCTTAGGGGAGTCGTGGGTAGTCAAGTGTGGCTGGCAAGCCTTGTGAGTGAGTGGCCTTGCCTGCCCTGGCCTGGGCTCTGCCAGCTAATTTGCTTAAGGAGGATGTAGAGGAGCTAAGAAGGGGCTAGGGTAGGTGATGGAACCTTGCCTGGTTCTCAACTCGTCTCACTCTCGCTCTTGGCTCATGGGCCTAATCTCTCTCTTTGGGTTGTTGCTTTTTGAACAGAAATGTTCAAACTGTTTTCTCACAGTTCATCCAATTCAACTCAGTCTCTCTCTACTTTTCATCTTGCCCGTTTTTCTCTTCCTCTCTCCTCTATATCCCTTCCTCTCTCTTTCTCCCTCTCTCTTTCTCTATCTCCCTCTCCCTTTCGCTCACGTCAATTTCTGAAACACAGTTAGATATTAAAGCAATATATTTTCTTGGAAACTCCAGAGGATTTTTATGGTTAGGGTTAGGCTCCCTTTTCACTTCAGATTCAGTCACACCGAAACCTCCCCAACATTTCCCGTTTGTTAAATAAAGTCTCTCCTGTAGAGCCCTCAGGCAGCAGCAGGGACACAACGGGGCAACACACAACCCTTCCCCGGCTCCAGATTGGGCCCTGGCAGGGGTGAGACAGCCCCCCGCCCACGCTGCAGGACGCTGTGTTAGGCAAGGCCTGGCCCACAATCACACTCTACACAGGGCCGGTAGCCCTGGATGTCCCCCAAGGCCACCGGAGTAGACCAGCATGACACACAGCATCAGCGCGCAGAGTGGAGAGTGTCCACCAGCAAAATGGTGGTGCTCTCTCTATCTTTTGCCCTGGCCGTGAACAGGTTGGATGCGGTGGGCCGTGAGTAAACAAGTAGTTTTTTTACGTTTAGCGTTTATGTTTTGGTCAACAGGCAGATGCCTTGATATGATGGTATGGGACAGCACAACATAAATAACAATGCCAGTGGGAAGTCGTCATGCTATGTGCTATTCGTTTTGCAGTTTTGCCATAACGTAAACAATTTGTCAAAATGTATCAGGACAGGCTAATATAACTGTGTCATGGACAGTGCTGTATCTGGAAATAAATGTTTCTTACAATTTTTTAACTATAGTTACCTTCTAGCTAGCTTCTTCCACAACATCATCCATGTACATGGTTGTAGTCAGCGACTACACACTCCTCCTGCATGACTGGATGGTTCTGGAAGTGAGTGTCCCTAATGAGCTTGTGTGTTTTTAGAATCACTCACACACCCCGAGATTCCGGTGTTAGATCATAATGACATTCTGTTCACCCATGTGAGCCTTTCCTCTCTTCTCTGTCATAATGAGCAAGTACAACAGAGCTTTGTCTACGGTGTGAGTTTCCCACTGGCTGAATGCCTGTGGTTTTCTTAATAGCGAGGTTGTAATGGGTAAAGAAAAATGGTGTGTTTGATACACAGTGGGCACGTTACGAATAAAACGGGACACGATGTTTGTGTTTGTTTATGTGTATACGAAGAGGGGTGTTGGAGTAATTAATACTCACAAGCAAAGAGTCACACCTAGCAAAGGTTTCCATACAGAGACAAACACATGCTTTATCTGTCTTTGCCAGTGCAGCAGGGCTGTGGTTCAGACAGCGTACAGACACCATGGCACCGATCAGGGCAAGTTTGAAGACGTGTAGTGTGAATGGCACCGGTAAAATGCACACAGACTGTCCGTCTTACAGGAGGTGAGCCGAGCTCCAAGGCAGCCGAAAATACTTCCTGTCCGGTTGTTTACCAGTGCAGCGTTTAAAGGGAGGGGTGGGGGAGAGGGGGGGGGGTCACACACTCCTGACAGGTCCCAGGAATGTTAATATAAGCAGCGTTAATACCTGCCCCTGCTCTCCTGTTTGTTTACCCTCTGTCACACACACATGCATGCACACAAAGACTCTGACCCAGACCCAGAAATGCACACATAGACTGAGACCAACAAACACATATATACTGTACATGCATACATAGACTCAGACACACACA
This sequence comes from Osmerus mordax, assembly GCF_038355195.1. Classification (NCBI taxonomy): domain Eukaryota; kingdom Metazoa; phylum Chordata; class Actinopteri; order Osmeriformes; family Osmeridae; genus Osmerus; species Osmerus mordax. The sequence continues at coordinate 6,906,617 of NC_090059.1, read as the reverse complement.
CACATGTGCACACACAAAGTTGGATACACACACACAGGGCCGTGTGTGTACAGGACAAGCATGAGCTGAATAAATCCATAGTGAGGTCTGTGCAGTGGAAGGAGAGAAGCTAGCTGGCGGGCAGATGAATCTAAACCTCAGGCTACAACCTTGAAACCAACACACAGGGGAAACAGGCGGGAAAATCTAAAACATCCAAAATTGAAGTTAGAACTCTACTCAAGCTGCTACAGTAAGACCCTGGGTACAGTAGTAGGATGTTGTTGTTGTGTGGTCAGTTTCAGGACAGTTTGCCTGTGGGTGGGCGGGGTCAAAAGCAGGAGTTACGCAAGGAGTCCCATCCTGCTCGGCTGTTTGGCGTTTATCGAGGGGATTATGCTTAGCATGCCGAGCAGCGGCACCGTGAATCACACTGGGAAAAATACACTCGCATGAGCTTGGGCTTAATGACATCGGCACGGAAACGGAGACAGGATCCGTGTCCCATGTTCCCTCTGCCCCCATCCCCCTCATCACCCCCCCCCCCCCACCCCCGTAGACCACACACATACACGTGCGCCCGGCAACGCACAACAACGCGCGCCAACTAGCACAGGCAGTGCCCTCTCGCAGACGAATCGACTTTGGAGAAATTCAATTAGGACCTGAAATGAACAGGCAGTGGGTAGGGATGGAGCTGGTGGCAGGCTGAGGGCCATCCATTGCGGTGGAAGTGTGTCACATTCCCATGAATACGGAATGGAGGGCTGAAACAGTCGACTCCAAGTCTCCGTCACTGTGATTTGTATTTTTATCCTCCTCCCCCCTCTCCTAACTAGACTCTGACCTTCTCTCTTTCTCTCTCAGCCTGGCTCTCACTGTCCCTCTCTCACCCATTTCTTGCTCTTTTTCTCTCCGTTTTTTTCCCTCTCTTTCATCTTTAACCCCCTTTCCGAGCTTCCTGTTTCCTCTCTCCCTGGGTAAATCCATGAGTGTGAGGCAGTACAGCAGAGAGTTCCAGAAGGTGTCTTGAAAACTGAGAGAAGCCACCCACACACAAACAAACAAACACACAAACTGAATTCCAACATCAAATGAGAATGTGTTCAAAACAAACCTGTATCGATAAACAATTCAACCTTAAATCAAACAGCAAGTTCATTGTTACTGCCTAACCCTGTTATAACACTTAGCATGCTGCACATCACATGACAGTCCACACATCCGGTCTCCACCACAATTATCGAAGTGTTACGCAGCCAACTACAGCATCTGTGTAGAGCAAACCCTACACTCAGAAGCCTTCAATCTGGCGTGCAGGGAATTATGTAATGTAGTCATGGCAACTATTCTTCAAGATCAGTCTGCTCCTCCACAGTCAGAGTAGCATTCAAGTGCTATTTCCCCCCGCGGCCAAATGCCAGATCTCATTTCTTTAATGGCAATGAGCCCCTTTTTTGCTTCGATTGTTGCACTTTTTATGCAAATTTAAGACAAGCGTCATCTCACCTTTTGAATTTGACTATCTTAGGTTGTTGCATGCTGTGAGTCATGGATCTGTCTGGACAGTTCTGGAACAGCAGTTTCAAATGGTGAAATCTGTCAGAAACTGATACTAGTCCCGAAAACCACAAACCAGGCCTTGTGAATAGCATTGTGTTCTTCCTCATCCTTGCTGGTCCAAATGGAAGATCCAGAGGCTGGGGAGGGGTGGAAGGAAGATGGGCTCTGGGCCGGGGGGGTCGTGCAGAAACGTCAAGAGGCTCACTGTGAGTGTTAACGGATTAGAACATTGGAAACCAGATACGAGGAAGACTTCTCTTTCATGAGTTGGCGTGACGGCAACACTGAGAGGGACTTCCAGTTCAAAACAGCAGGAGGAGAAAGGCTGAGAAAGAGTGTCTCTCTCTGGACTCTCCACCGTGAGGTTTGACTGGTGTAGCAGGATGCTACAGACCTCTGCTCTGTTGGCGCGGTAACCGGAGGAGGTGGAGCTCTATTTCGCTGATGGCTGTCCTTTAATAGGCCAGGAGAAAGGTGATAGGCTGGGCAAAAGAGCGTGAGAGCACAAAACCGACCAATGAAGCAGAAAAAAACAGTCATTTAGGCCGGCGGTACTGTGTGTAACTGCGTCAGCATTTCAATGTTTTTAAATCTCAAGGGAGGAGGAGGCAGTAATTGTGACATTGCACTTTGCCTGTGAACAGCTATTTTTGGAATAAAATCTGCCTGGCTATCATTGAGGGTTTGTGGTCAACTGTCAATGGGGCACATTTCAGTCAGTTACAGGGGAGAAAGTGAAACTTCGCTACAAAGCTGCACGGTAATCGAAAAGTGCCACCAAAAAAGTGCCCTCTCAAGATATTATTTACGTGCTGAATTTCACATTAAAGTCTCCTCAAATCTCCTTATATCATCTGACAAACCAACCGGTTAGCCTATCGTTCAGTTACTCTCCTCCAATCACAATCATGTCAGTCAGTGAATCCGCTTGTCAGTCAGTCAAAATAAAGAAATAAAACAGTCAATCTTGGGGGGCGCCTTGGTGGCTCACCGGGTAGAGTGCGTACCAAATAGGCTGAGGCATTACCGCAAGGGGCTGGGTTCGATTCAAGCCTGGGCCATTTTCTGCATGTCATCCCCTCGCTCTCTCTCCCTAACTTTCCTGTCCCTCTAACTGTCACTACGTGGCCCTCTAACTGGGGGGGGGGGGGATTCTCAATCAGTTCATCATACAGTCAGTCAGTCAATAAAACAAATAGTCAGGCAGGTAGTTAGTGCAGTCCCCCTGTTCTCCCAGCCCGGCATCATGTGTCCTTTGGTTGCACCACTTCCAGTGAGCGCAGCACAAAAGGCCACACAGGGCCAGGCCAGTGATGCTGGGGCTACTGAGCCTTGGAAATCCCTCCAACTAAGCCCTGGGTGTTGGGAAATACTGTCTGTCCTGTGGCACAGGTGTGGGGTGGCTGTAGGGCTGGGAAGTTGGGGACAGAGAGGCTGGAGGACTGGGGGGCTTGGGGGGCCGGTGGACTAGGAAGTTGGGAGGTTGTGGACTGGGAGGTTGGGGTGCTAAGGGGCTTGGGGACTGATGGTTTGTGATTGGTCATTATACCAAAGACGCCAGCAAGGGGTTATGGTTTTGGTGGTGGTCATGTAATATCATTTCTTTCTTTCAATTTTTACAGTTGCCTAGAGTTGTTGAAAAAGGGATTTGGATTTGTGTAATAACTTCCTACCTCCCAAACAAACAGAATGTATCTGGACAGATGTACAAAACGTAACAAGCCCCACAGCCCATAATTCCTGTTGCCAGGTTTCTGACGTATAATTATGTGTTTACCGAGCTCAGTTTCCCCTGACCCACTTCCTTCACACCTGGGGTCACTGCAGGCATCTCAGTTCCCCTGTCACCGACTCTGACAGCAGTACCCTGAATGACTTCAGATCTTGTCACTCGCCACTACGTCATCTGTCAGACATCGTAACACACATTCTATTCGGCTGTCTTCTGTGACCCAACACAAGAGCAATCTATGGACAAACTATTGATAATCCGGCCATGGATGTCATGCATTAGCCAAACTTTCCACCTGGCCACACTCCTTATATCAACACTTCACTTGGCTCCGCCTCCTAGGTCAACATTCCGCCTGGCCCCTCCTACCAGGTCAACATTCCACCTGTCCTCTCCCCCCAGGTCAACATTCTACCTGGCTCCACCTCCCAGGTCAACATCCTGTTGGCTCCGCCTCCCAGGTCAACATTCCTTCAATATAGCACACTCCCAGTTTGCCCAGCGCTGTGTTTACCCTCCGTCCTGCTGCTTGTGATCTGATCCAGGATCAGGTCTGGCAAGGGCGCGGGAGGGGGAAGAATGTCACAGGGAAGTGCAGACTGATCCCACGTCAGTGTGAAAACACATTAATCACCCAGCCCTCTCTGATGGAAATGAAAGGTGAAGAGGTGAACACCCAGCCAGAGCAACCCGCTCAGTGTTTGTGTGTATTTGGATCTCATCTCCCCCAAACCTTCTTTCTTTCTTTCCTTCTCTTCTCTTCTCTTCTCTTCTCTTCTCTTCTCTTCTCTTCTCTTCTCTTCTCTTCTCTTCTCTTCTCTTCTCTTCTCTTCTCTTCTCTTCTCTTCTCTTCTCTTCTCTTCTCTTCTCTTCTCTTCTCTCTCTCTCTCTCTCTCTCTCTCTCTCTCTCTCTCTCTCTCTCTCTCTCTCTCTCTCTCTCTCTCTCTCTCTCTCTCCCTCCCCCCCCTCCCCCCTCCCCCCCTCCCACTCTCTCTCTCTCTTCAATGTGGGCCTGCTTGTCGTCTGGAGATCAGCCAGGACAAACAGCTTGAGCAAACCTGCTTCCAGGGCTCAGTGCATGCCAGCCTGTGTGTGTGTGTGTGTGTGAGTGTGCGTGTGTGTCACAACCTGCTCATGGAGGTCAACACATACATCCTCCTTCTCATCTGAAGCAGGACAGGGTCTACTAACCATGTGCACCCATACTAATAACTAATCTTATCCTATCCCTGTGTGCACGTGCGTACATGTGTGAGTGTGTGTGTGTGTGTGTTTGTGCGAGAGAGAAAGAGAGAGAGAGAGACACACAGAATAAGAGAGAGATTTCAAATGTATTTGTCCTAAAGGGAAAATTGAAACAGAGCAGAGCATTGTTGGTGGAGAGGATGCCTCCCAGCAGAGCGCTGCAAGGCTGGGACATAACCGAGACTCCGAGATATTAAAGCCCTCGTCTCTCCTTCCAGAAAGATAAGCCTGCAGATATGGAGCTGGGACTCAGAAGGACGGTAATCACGGCGAGCGATCTGCGGAGCCAGACCTGCATCTGTGTCCAACAGCAAGACAGATTGCTGCCGGTAAATTTTCGAAGCGCATAAATGAGAACAAGCGCACCCTCGTCACTCTCCAAGCTGTTTGCGTAGAACAGCCCCATAGACGGTGAGTCATCTTCACTTTTTGAAAATCAAAAGATGTCAAGAACACTGTCTCACCTCCCCAACCTACCCACCCACCCCCCCCAAAACAACTCAAAATGACAAAAAAATTACTTTCACTCAAGACAAACTTCACTGTTTTTTTATCTCTTGGATCCAGGCCCTCTGGCGAGAAAAGGTTTGTTTAGTTGATGGTATTGATGTATTGGTAGAGAGTATGGGGTTGAGGTTTGTCACATGTGTCACAGGTGTCATCGCGTTACCCGTCAGTTTCGCTTCATCCTTTGATTCCTCTCTCAAGGTTTCGATCTCAAATCCCCATGCACACAATCACTTTTCATAATCACAGTTGGGATCAGTTTGTGCATTCAATTCAACTTGGTTACATAATTTTCAAAGGTAGACTAAGTACTATACTTTGCACCAATCCTTCCAAACAATCTTTCTTCAGAGAAATCAGACACACACATGCTCGAATGTACACCCACAAGCACACACACAGGCACACCCACACACACACACACACACACATGCTCACGCACACAAACACACACACGGACACACACAAGGTAAAATGACAGCAAGTCTAATTCAGAAGCAGAGCAACCTCTTAGAAGACTGTGGACTGATTACTCAAGTGGGGCTCCTCTTTCAACAGCTGTTTTTATCGAATGCAAATTCACAACTCCTTCCTGTGTTCGTGAATCCAGCCATGCATTCATTATCAAATGAATGCACACAGAAAGCAAGCCTAATGCCAAATGTGTAAACACTTGGATTGTTTAAACTGAGCACGACTTTAAGTGGGACTCAAGCTCTATCTCAGGGCTGGCCGTTGTGCAGAGATAGTTCCATCTAACATGACAGGCCTCATCATATCAGTGTCTGGATGTGTAACGTGAATACAGGGGCCAGGGAGGAGAATTGATCTGCTCATTCTGGGGGGAATCGGGGCTTGTGAGAAGGTGAGGTTCGAGTTTCACTGGGCCAGACTCGGGGTGAAACCCTAGTGTCAGTCCCAGTCCCAGTCAGCCTCACAGGGGAAGAGACAGAGATGAACACTCCCTATCCAAGCTCCTCAACCCTGCAGAGAAAGGAAACATGAAGGCTTGTTTTGTTGCAGTATGTGTCGAGGTGTCTGCTGTGCGCGTCTGCTGTGCGCGTCTGCTGTGTGCATGGGTGTAGATGTTTTTGTCTGCCTTTAGTGTGTGTGTCTGCAGTGTGTATGGATGTGTGTGGAGTGTAGATGTGTGTGTATTTGTGTGTGTCTGTTTATACATGTGTGTGCTGTGGGGATTTGTACGGTGGCCCTGAAGTGCAAAACACAACGGCAAATAGGAAAACACAACGGCAAATAAGAAAACAGGAAAACACAACGGCAAATAGGAAAACACAACGACATTAACTTCTGACGGAAAGGGTAGGGCCTATCTAGCAGAAGACGGACCCTCCTGATTGGACAGACGGACTGTCTTTTAACAGGAAGGAGAATGCCTATTTTGAAAAGATGAATCCCTCGAAGATACTTTCACTATTTTTAAGAATGATTTTGATGCAAGGCATACATACGACGTGATAGTTGATATGTTGTCAACCAATCACAACATCAGGATGAGTATAAGCACTTGAAGTCACGTTTCCTATTTGCCGTTGTGTTTTCCTATTCGCCGTTGTGTTTTCCTATTTGCCGTTGTGTTTTCCTATTTGCCGTTGTGTTTTGCACTTCAGGGCCACCGTAGATTTGTGTGTGTGTGCTGTGTGTGTATGGATGTGTGTGGTGTGTGTGTTTGTGTGTGTGTGTACTGTACAGTCCCTCTCCAGTTTCCAGTATGCTCAGATTCGTCCTGTTTCAGAGTGGGCTAATTAATCATGCATTATTGAAAGAGAGAAGCAGGGAGTGTAATGGCCTTCACTGAAGTCCTAGTACAACACAGACTCAAGCCTTAATGACTGGAGTGTATGTGTGTGTGTGTGCGAGTGTGTGTATGTATGTGTGTGTGTGTGTGTGTGTGTGTGTGTGTGTGTGTGTGTGTGTGTGTGTGTGTGTGCAATCCGAAGGGCACTGGAAGTCAGACGGATAACGCTTGGCAAGCACTTGTTGTTCCCTTCTCTGTTTCAGCTCGCAGGACCGACTTTCACTCTGGGTCTGGGTTCCTCTATGAAGACGTCTGAGACACACCCAGCACCAGTTCCACATCTTCCCACACACAGAACCACTCATGTAGAAAGGATGTTTGCAGTTTTATTATGTAGGGAAGGACGGGTAAAGTTCAGTGAAAGAGCATTAGGTTACAAATCTAGAGCTCGCTGGTGAAAATCCCTCTCCGTATGTCGTTGGGGATAAAAGCGGCTGCTAAATAAATACAGTGTTATTATTGAAAGATTGTCAGTAATTAACTAAGTTCTAGAAGGAAAGAACACGACCAATCTGCACTATGTACTGTTGACACAGTAGCAGTTCTGTTGCGCGTGGGCCCACGGTCATGTCCTCTGGGCACGCTGGCAGGCGTGTCAGCGTCTCAGTCCGGAGTGATCCTTCCTCGGCTCGCTCTGAGAAGCTAGCTCGTGGTTAGCGGGTTAGTGGTCCGCGGCAAGCACCTTGGCAACCTCACACGCCACCTGCCGTTCTCCCTTCACCCCTTAGCTCTCCTTCCCTCTTTCTCTCTCTCTCTCTCTGTCTCTCTCTCTCTATTCTTCTCTCTCTTCTCTTGACTCTTTGCTTGTCTATCTCTCTCGCTGTAAATGTCTCCCGCTGCCCTCTACTTTTCTCTCCCTCTCTCCTTCTCTCCCTCTCCTTCTCTCCACCTCTGCATCGGCTCTCTCCCTTTACTCCTGACAGCCTGCAAGTACACTGCCCTCCCCCTCCCTCTCACCCCTTCCTCCCCACTTTGCTCCCGTTGATAACGTGAACCAGCACACACGTGCAGGACTCAACCTGCTTCTCCAACTCTCTCTTTTTCTCTTTCTTTCCTCTAATTCTCTATCTCTCTCCTACTCTGTCTCGTTCAATCTCGTTCTCTTCTACTCAGTCTATCATTCCCTAACTCTCTATTTGTTTTGTCACCTATTTCTCTCTTGTTTTGTCTCTCTCTATCATACACACACACACTCCTTGATCTCACATTGTAAATCCTTGGATGGTAATCAGACAAAGTCTTGTAGTCTAGCTCAGATTATACTCTGATTATACTGTAAGTGTGCGACAATCCACATCAAGCCCTCCCGTCTGACATTTTACAACTGACGGAGTCACACAGATTCCTTCCTGAGACCCAGTCTATGGCCACCTTGAGAAGCTGCAAGCCTGACAGGCCCCACTCAGAAAGGAAATCAAACCCAATTTATACGGAATTCCTAACGAGCAGCGCCAAGCGGAGCTGAAGAGCCATCTGTCCATTGATTGACCCGAGGTTGGAAGTCTCAGGGCACACAGACATGACATGCATCCCTGATACCATATTGATCTATGACTCAGGCTGATCTGCTTTCCTTGGGGGCCGGGGGGAGGGGAGGGGGGGGGGGGGTACATGGAGGCAGAGGAAGTTAAGGAAAAGGAGGGAACGAGAGATGGAGAGCTAAAAGAAAGTAGGAGAGAGGGTAGGGAGGGGAGAGAGGGGACGTGACGCAAGAAAAGAGAGAGGGAGCAGGCGAGGGAGAGAGAGATAGGGAGAGAGAGAAAGTTGAAGTGAAGAGAAGGGCTCCGGAAGGGAATGGGGTTAGTAGCACCGTCCAAAGAAATGTATAAACAGTGGAGAGTATTTCTAAGAGCCTCTTAGTGCACTGATTATTTACTGGTACAGTATGTCTATTATTCATTCTTCTTCGTTGCTGTATTAACATCACAGTGAACCTCTTCAGAGCCAGAGCACAGGAAGTGACCTACGTATAGTATTACGCCGTGCCAATGTTGTCCTCTGGAGAGACTGGATCGAGACCTAACCCTTGACCTAATGTACCTATCGACTTTTCCTCTGTTGACTTACATCGAAGGAGACCTGGGTGTAAACAATGTAGTAATTTCACCTCTTTGACCTTACTCCCAGGCTGTGCCAGTGCCCCCCAACCCCCTTACACCCTTCCTCGCCTCTCGCCCCCACGTGTGTGTAAACATGAGTGAAGTGTCCCTTTGGTTTGAAATTGAATCAGGCCTACCCGTACTTCGAAATGGTCCCAGGCCCAAGTGTGAGTCATTTATGTTTCAGAGGGCACATCCGGCCCTGGCTGAAGTATGATAACCGGTGATGGTTGATCACTGGGATGGTTGTTAGATGGACAGATTCATCTTTTGTGTTGTGAACTTGGCCCTGCCAGTGTGGAGGGGCTGTGCAGGATCTGAGCAGCAGAACCACCCATGCTAGAGGCAGCAGATGGGGGGGGGGGGTCAGCTAGCTCCAGGCTAGCAGCGCTGGATCTGACCAACACCACATGAGGACTTGTTTAGAGCTAGCTGCCGTAGCTGGAAAATCAAACTGTTCCCGAACCCCGTGGGGAGGAGGGCCACAACATCATGGCCACCAACAAAACTCAGCAAAACTTGTTCTTGCTCCGGCTTTAGCTTATGGATATTCGGCAGCGTTGCCACAACGGACCGAATGGCTTCGCTTGCATCTTTCTCCGCCGCCATTACGGAACTACAACACAAACTAGCGCACGACATCAACGTCATTGTTCTCAGCCACTCCCTCTGTTCGCTGATTGGCCGGTAGAAAATTAACCGGAGACTGACTTACTTACCTCATGGCCAGACCTAGTACAGAAGCAAAATCAAAATTGAGCAGAAGTACGTAGGAGGGCAGAGCCAGGCTACTGAAAGTGCACCACACAGGTTACTTTAGAGTATTCAAAAGTAAACATCAAATACACTATAATTGTACTTTAAAGTGTACTAAATGACCTAGAAAGTGGGCCAATTCAGTTTACTTAGTACCAAAATAGTATATAAATAAGTACACTGCTAGTATACTTTAAGTACCATGATAATAGTATACTTTTTATACTGAAGTATACCTACAAATTAAACTTGAAGTATACTTCCATTTCGTAAGGATTCACACTCCACACACACCTACACACCCACGTTCCACATCTGTCTCATCTGCTGCTAGCTTATACTCTTTCACAGGAGGTGGATTAGTGGTAGATGATTGGTTGCATGAGGACAAACCCACAGTAAATCCCAGTAATCTACTGTACAAATTCAGAGAGCCACAGATCTGATGACAATAGCAGTCAGTTCCTACTAACCCAGGAAAGCATCTTGACATTAGGAGCCGAAAGAGTACGTGGGTGAGGGATACAGGGACACTTCAAGCACATTTCTTGAAACTCTCCTTTCAAAGTTTATGTCACAGTTCTTACATCCAATAAACACTGGCTAATGGTTTGTAATGCCAATGTCAATGGCTTGTTTTTTTAAAACGTGTCTCTCTTGTTTGAAATCCACTCTGCTCTGCAGTAGGATGTGGGTTCAGCTTGAGAGTATATTTTGTTCTCAGAATCACGGTACAAGTGGCGGGGGTATGGAAGCGTGGGTCTGGAGGCGGGGGTATGGAGTATTATGGTCGTGGTAAACCTTCCTAAAGCTGTTGAGCTTAAAGGCCTTCTGTCTCTGCACCCAGAGCTGATTCCAGGGGAACAGGAAGCTTTTAAAGACGATTCTCTCTTCAACCTCTCAGTGTGGCTGCTGAGCTAAATAACCTAGATTCAAATGATTTTGCTCTCAGAGCTCGGCCTATCTAACTGGGGTAGAGGTAGATGGAGATGGCTGTAAATTTGATATTAAAGAGACAAATCAAAACCTTGCCTGATGCTCAGGCACTCCTGAACGTATCAGTCTTGGTCTTGATTCGGACGTATCTTTAGAAAGATGTTATTTTTAATTATTAGATGGGAAATCCCCACTCTTTGCTCCTAATGGTTAAAATCTTGAAGGACTTGTGACTTATGAGCACCTTCCTGAGGTACTGTAACATATCACAGGGATGGGTTGTGTATGAAAATTGACAACGTTCATACATCAATTTCCCCCTCACAACCTTTCACCAGAAAGCGTTTTTTTGTGTGAAGTGCAGATTTAGACTGAAATTGGGTCCGTAGTTAGTCTTCATGGGAAGTGAAAGGGGGACAGCGAGTGAGAATGAGAGAAAGAGGGAGAGAAAGATTGTGTGAGTGAGAGACATTGCGAGACTGAGCGTTCAGGAAAGAGAGATTATGTAACCATACCTTCAGACCTTGTGAAGGTTGATAAATGATATGCTGGTTGCTGACTGCACATTTTTCACAATGTGTTTTTCAGACTACAGCAAAATCTTCCGTCGTTTCTGCTCAGAAAGCACTGGAAGGAGGTGTGTGTAGAGGGTATCGTGGGGGAAACAGTACAGATACTTCCTCTTCTACTTCCTGGTTCTGGGCTAGGCTGAATACATCAAAATTGAGACAACGACGTCATCACAATTCAAACATTTTGATTTCATGGGACCAGCGGTAACTCGTCGCCTATAGCAACAGAATGCTGAAATAACCAAAAGATAACGATAGCTAACAGTTGCTCCTTGCGATAACTGAAACATGCAATCAATCATAAAAATGAATTTATCACAGTATAAAATCTATTTCAATCAGTGAAGTTAACCACGATGACAACCAACTACATAGGCATTGATGAAGAAAGTGTTTGGTCCGTCTCTTCATAAACGGAGTGACTAAATTCAGTTGAGTTCTGGATTTTAATAAGTATTTATCAATCTGCAGATTGGGAGAGAAAACCAGTCTTCTGACCATAAATAACAACACAACACCAAGCTTAGGTCTCAACCAGGTCTCTCTCAGCTCCGAAAGCCGGAGGACCATCTTTTATAGGGCACAAGAATGTAAACATAGATTGTGACAGTCAGGCAGGAATGACAATGATGTTACAACAGTCTCAGAGAAAAAGATTCACTGCTCCCAACACATGACAACTCTCAGACTAGAGAGTTCATAGTTGGAGCTCTCCTTGTAGTCATGACAAGGAACGCCAAATTGATCTAATCTAGCCATTCACCGTCATCCATTCAGTCAGCCAATGCTTGCCACAGGTCAGTGTCCACAGGCAAATAACTTCTGCAAAGTAAACAAAGACTCATGGGTAACCAGTCGATGGGTCTCATCTTTCACATATAGATCTTAGGTTGTGGTGTCAAGCCAATTGGCTGGTTTGTATGTGGAGCTAGAAGTGTCAGCCAGCAGAGAGCTAGGTGGAACCCAGATGCAAAGAGGAGGTTGCGCAAGGACAACTGTATGATAACTGAAACAGCAAAGTTTCTTTTTCTTCTGTCAGTCTTTTAACGGATCAGGGGTAATTGGATGGGCCAGCTCGGCTGTGAACGTGTTCTGCCACAGGACGAGTTCTGGAAGACTTCAAAGCAGCGTCGCACTCGGAACCCAGACTCAGTTAAACTAGGGTGGCGACAGACAGAAAAACAAAGGCTGTTTATTCCGACAGTAATTCTTATGACAGCCTTTCTTCCCACTTGTCAAAAGCAATGTCAGCTATTGTGTTGAGAGCAGAGCTGTGAACACAAAGCTGGGTTTTAGTTTCCCAACCAAGGAACCAATGACCACCTGTAGTAAGATTGACTGGCAACCAATGCACTAGACCACACCTGGGCTTAATATAAGGTCACTATGGCGACAACCTGCCTGTGGATTCTTCTGGCATCCACCATTTTGAAAACCCAGTTGTGTGGAAGCTGAAACCCCTGACCTTCGAACAGACGTCATCTTTGACCTGTAGAACTGTGACCGTTGACCCTGGATATGACCCCAGTCATTTTTGTCAGTGAAGACTCATGGGTCGACATGTCGTTCTGAAAAAGAACACACCCTGGGTGTGTATTGGTGGGGTTGTGATTCTTGTTGGACCTTGTTAAAGAAGAGTTCTTGCTTTACGTTCATGAATGGCCCAAATGCAATGGATGTCCTTTTTACCGTGAAGCACTTGTTTGAAAACCAGCTCTTCATGAGAAGTAAGGATGATGTCACACTTCTGTGTTGTTGTGTACTGCATGGAAGCACACAAAGAACTGAACATGAAGGCACATATGCTCTCTCTCTCTCTCTCTCTTTCTCTCTCTCTCTCTCTCTCTCTCTCTCTCTCTCTCTCTCTCTCTCTTCTCTCTCTCTCTCTCTCTCTCTCTCACACACACACACACACACACACATCCTGTTTGCCACAAAATCCACTTCATCAAGAAATCATTACAGTGATCATAAAAGATCCACATCAGCACATGAATGAACACCACAAGAGGTAAATGAATGCACCGTTGTGCTCTAACAATTAGTCTCTTGTTTCCCTATTTCACATCCGTAAACTGGAGGACCTCGCCATCTCCCTCTCTATCCCCCTCTCTCTCGCCTTCTCTCCATCCCTTCTCTCTCTCCTTCTGTCCATACCTTCTCTCTATCCCCCTATCTTTCTCCCTCTCTCCATCCCTCTCTCTGTGTGGCATAGGAAAGGATAAAAGAGCAGGGACGAAGTGGAGGGAGGAGCAGCTATTCCTGGAGCATTAGAGGAGGGCACACCCCAATCAGATACCCGATACCTGCGTCACAGGAGAGTGTGTGTGTGTGTGTGTGAAAGGAGGACATGGATAGCAAGAGGAGAAAGAGAGGGGGAGCATGAGAGGGTGTGTGTGTGTGTGTGTGAGTGAGAGACATGGATAGCAAGAGCAAAGAGGGGGGGGGGGGAGCATGAGAGAAAGTGTGTGTGTAAGAGACAAAAATGTTGCTCCTTTTCCTTTTTTGCCATCTTTACAATAAAAGCACATTATGTGACCTACTGCAACCTTCATCGAAGAGTAGGGGTGACTGGTGAAAGAGAGGCAGAGAGAAAGAGAGAGACAAAGAGAGAGATAAAAAGAGAGAGAGGGAGAGAGGTGGGGGGTATAGGCAGAGAAGCATGATAAAAGAGAACATTAATCATCTGAAAGAGACACATGAGTCAGTCAGCAGAATTAATCTCTGGATCTCGCCATCAGCAACTGGCATGGTCAGTGGTCATGGAAACATGATAGCAGATAGAAAGAGACCCTAGCTGCCCTCCCCCTTCCCCGCCGTCCCCCGCCTCCCCCCCCCACACACTCGCTTTCATCGCTGTGACCTCACTTCCTCCGTAACCTAAACTATTGTCACCATAGACACAAAGCTAACATGCACTCATCTGGATACTGATTGTCAGCAACCTTGTGAAGTATAGTATGTGGCTCTCAGCTATCCCACTGTCAGCCATGTGCCCCTCCACTCCAGGACACTGACCTGCCTGGGGGCGGGGGTTGGGGAATATGGGGGCTGACACGGGGGCTGTGAGTGTGGGAGGGGAGATTATAAAGGGGGGGCTGTCAAGCTGTGTCTGACCCCTAGCAACTGTTGCCCTTCAGAGACAACTGTCCTCATCAGTTCCTCTGTAGTGTAGCGGGGGGGGGGGGGGGGGGGGGGGGGGGTTCTGCAGTAGTGTGCCTGTGTGTGTGTTAGTATGTGTGTGCTTGTGTGTTTGTGTGTGTGTGTGCCTGAGTGTGTGTGTGTGTGTTTTGAAAGGTGCAGTGGGGACAGCATCATAACTTCATGAACTTTACTGACCTCTGGGATTTTGAGTGCTGATGTTTGGGATTATAGCTGTGGGATAATGTGCTTTCAGAGCAGTGTGTGTGTGTGT